>NW_028145573.1:85000-135100 GCF_977016875.1 Pavona decussata
GATTTGACACCTGTGAACACAACGATAGTGGAATGTATCTCACTTGCAGTTGTGATAGAAAAGCTAGATTAACTCTAATACGGTCCAATAACCGACATAAGGATCGGAAAATCCGATTTGTAAGGAGTACGCGTGTTTAAAACAGTGCTGGAAACAGATCAAGGAATTTTCAACAATAATTGAGAGCATAAAGAATCCACGCTGTCGAGCGAGCAAGCATTAAATATTGTTTTCTATTTGTCCAAATGCCATCCTTGATTGAAATTTTGGATGAAAAGCTAGAAAGGGTAAAAGAAAGATGATCCTTACTTACTTTGTACATGAGCAGAAAATATCAAGGCTTTACAGCTTGTGGAGTCGTGTAAAATCTAACGCTAAAACTAACTGTTATTGTGCTATAATTTAAAATTCACAATAGGACATTTTTATGATTGCGTCATTTGACTACAACTACCAAAATCCTTCAGTTGTTTGTTTTCTCATGCTCATTAGAGCTATTGTTCTTTGCTCCCCAATGGGATTACAAAATTTGAATTTGAAAAGGAAAACGAAATGATATCTGGTAGTTGTAGTCAATTGACGTCATCATGAAAATGGCTTAATAGGCCATTTTCATGATGATGTTCTAAGAAAGAAAATCAGTTGTAAACGAAGTCTCTATGTGAACGGTAGAACCAAATGAACGGTAAATTCTGATGTTGCCTTAAGCTGAAATTAAACTTTTTGAATGCATTTAAGTTACTGAGTTGTCGTCCAATGTCGTTAATCTCGTTATTTGCTACTAATCCGACTCTATCGGTCATGGCGTTCCATAAAATCGAACCTCTATTAAGTGTGTCAAGTGTTGTATGAATCGTTTTTCGAAACGTGGTATCAGCAGCGAGTCCAATACTCTGAAAGACGGTCTACCAGCCCTTCTGACAAGAATATCCTCACATAAACATGGGCATAGAGGGATGAAATTTATTAAACTGGGTTGGGGAGAGGAAGGATTGGGAAAGGGTATGGGAGGAGATCACCCTGTTTCAACAAAATTCAATTTCAAAATCCAAGATGACGCCTTGAGTGTTTTAAGATGCCTGTAAGCTAACAAGCTCAGTGTAAATGTTCCTCAAACATAACATGGGCAATAGGAAACATGGGTTTCGACAAAGCAAATTATAATATTACATTTATCTCAAGTACAGTTCAATTACTTACAATGAAATAGTCTTTAGTCTTTTCTGGTCGTTTCTCCCCATTTATTTCTTGTAGAATAGCCCTGATTAACAAGTAACAACGCGCCGTTTGACTCAGAACAAATTTACCCTACATGACAAATTCGTCAGCATTCGTTACAGTCTTGGTAACCGTGCGTCCTATTGAAATCCCAGCCGCGGTCGATAAGCGCGCGAGTGTTAACTCATAATTCCCCCTGGGTAGGAATTAAACTCGATCAATCGTGCGAACCTCGTAAGAAGAAACTATGCCCATCTCCATATAAGGAAGCAAAGGGTGCCTGCTCCTGGATGTCTAAAAGGCCGATAGAAGTCTGGTAACGAAGAGGTGTCGGACAATGTTCGGGAGAGAGAAAACTGGAAACAAGAGTCGCTTCGAGTTCAAAATATGTGGTTAGTTGGAAGCTGTTTCACCGGAATATTTCGTTGTTTGTTTTGAATACCTTGCCATGGAACCACAAACAAACTTCTTTCCAGGTTTGGAAAAAAATACCATCGTTTTAAGTGCGTTTACTCCAGTTCAGCGCTTGAAAGACGCTTTTTAAAGTGTTCGATTTGTTTTCTTCTGTATTATAGCGATTGTTGCATTTTGCCATAAATATCTATATCTCTTTAAGCTTGTTAGAAGTGCAAGTAATTTAACTGCAACAAATTTCATACGATGTTGAAGCCATCCGAAGAAGCTGGAGTTGGCATTCACTCAAGCTGGGAAGACCGGACTGCAATACGTCAAGTAATGTTTGTAAAAATTCTGAATAAAATGTTATTACATGTAATGGAACTTATTCCTCCGTTAATGTACTTCTTGACCTTCTTCTGTTTAACTGACATAGAAAAATTATCATTGATTTCAATACACAGTTTGGCCAACAGCAATCCAATAAACTAAGCATTTTTCAAAGCCCAACTGTATCAGTCCAGTCATATATTTCAAAATTGTTTTTGACTCCTTCCATGTGGGGAGAGTAATCTTTTTGTCATATTTTGTAACTATAGCAAGGGGTGGAAATAGTGTGCAGTGCTCTTACCAGGTGCAGACGAATTTGAAAAACAATGCCTATTGCATTTTTGGTTCAGTGATTGGCCAATAGCTCTTATCTCCTTGCAACGGTTAAATCGTTTCCCACCCAGTCACTTTTTAGTGTTTACGTTCACGCGCTTAGCGGCCGCGCCTGGGGTTTCAATAACATGGCACGGTTACCAAGACTTAACGAATGATACTGGCGATATAAGAATGTTATGGCTATTCTACAAGAAATAAATGGGGAGAAACGACCAGAAAAGACAAAAGACTACTTCACTGTGAGTAATTCAACTTAATTTAAAATAAATGTGATCTTTATTTAGTCGAAACCCATGTTTCCTATAACCCATGAACATAACTAATGATTATTGGCAAGACAAAGAGACAAAGACTATCTGCCCAATCTGACGATATAGAAATCAGAATTGATGACCAAATTATCAAAAGAGTCGATAAGACTAAATCTTCTGGTCTTACCATAGATGCCCAACTCTCTTAGGGTAAACACGTTGAAGAGTTTTGCAAGAAAGTCTCTTTAGCTATAGGCGCCCTAAAACGTGTGCAGCCCTTTATATCCAAAGAAACTGCAATCCAAATTTATAACACTTTAATTATGCCTCATTTTGATTACTGCATCCCCGTTTGGGACTGTTTGAGTGGTTACTTGAGTGATAAGCTCCAAAAGTTACAGAATCATGCAGCCAGAGTTATTACTAAATTTCCTTGACACGAGCGCAAACCACCTTACCTCCACCCTCGACTGGGAGGTGGTTATCTCTTCGGCGAAATTAACAAAAAGCCTTAATTATGTATAGCGTCACTCTGCTTACATCTTAAGAAACTCTGAGGGAAGGCTATCCCTGTCCAAACCAAACACCAATTATTAGAAACGAAGCTTTTGTAACAGCGGGGGCCCCCATGTCATGGAATAACTTGCCCAAAAGCTTAAAAAATGCCTCACCAGTTGAGCATTTCAAGCGAAATATCAAGAAGGTAGCTGATATATCGGATTCGCACACGACAATCTTGTAAAGCAGTTGTAATTAGTTTTAGTTTTCAACTTAAGCTTAACTTTCCGTGTTTAAATAAAGATTTACATACATTAAGTACATACATTGTCCAAAAGCCGCAGCGAACCTAGTCACCACCATGATGTTGTGTAAACTTTGTTCAGTGATCAGTATGGCTTTAAGATCATGTGTAATTTTACGAATAAAGGCAATCAACGGATCATTTTGGTTAAATTTCTTGTTTTAGATAAATACAGATTTCGGATGCCAGTTTTATCTTGAAATAAATACCCCTCAACGCCTCTTGTACGAAGCATTTTTTCCTTAAATGATGTTAGAAACTATTAAAGAGTTAAGTTGTCAAGCATTTTGTGAAATCACTGTTACAAAATATGATCATTAAGGGTAGCAATTTGCATAATAGTGACTTTTAGATGTAACCCTTAACTTCAGCTCGGTGAAAGTTACTATGGATCGATAGATAGATAGATAGATAGATAGATAGATAGATAGATAGATAGATAGATAGATAGATAGATAGATAGATAGATAGATAGATAAATCGTTTATTAAAAAAACACAACTTGCAGCTAAAAATGTCCAACTATAAAAATCCTAACTACACTAGTATTAATTTCCTATTTACAATCGTTGTTTAATTGCAAAGTGCATTGTGAAAGTGTCTCTAAACCTCTTTGTTTTCACTTTCGGGATTGAAAACATACGCCTATTCCTAAAATTATATCTCCCACTGTCATTGTGTGCAGGCAGCAGGCTAGCTAGTTTATGCTGGTCACTCTCTACTATTTGTTTAAAGAGACTGCTACGTAATTCCTCACGTCTATGGAAGAGTGTTTTTAAACCCGCCTCTTCCAGGGCCTTGCTATACGAAACCTGTGAAATTTGTTCGGACAAATAGGCTGGCAATTTAGTATGGAAGGCCTGACATGCATATTCCAGAACGGTTTTTTATGCATGTACAATAAAATACTATTTTACTTGTAAGTTGTTTTGTAGATTAACCTCGTTCCCAGCACTTTTTAAAGGGAAAAGCCATGGGAACGAGGTTGATGTTGGGTGATGTTTTATATTCCCTTTTGTTTTGCGTACAATACTGTCTGAAATTAATGACTACAGTCAAGCTTCAACAAAAACTAAAAACTGGACTACCTCAACACGGATTTCGACCTCGTCCATTTTTCAAAACTTAAACGACTAACGCCAGGAAACAAAAAAGATAAAATTAACCGTAAGCCCAACTACCCCATTTCTTATATAAGTACTCGGGAGAAGTAGTTATTAAAATATCAAGAAAATTCACCTTGGTTGATCATATCCTTAATTCTCATGACCTCAGGGGTGAAATAAGTATTGCAATTACAAGGATTAACAAAGGGTAACAACTAATGATAAAATTGAACAACGCTGAGATACGTCAACACTAGTGAGTAAGATGGAAACCGACTGAATTCAGTCTACATCAAAGTCTCCACGTCCTTTCCCACAATTTCCTTAGCTTAAATCTTTATGATCTGTTTTCAGGTTTGAGCGTGCTTTGCAAAATTCCCCTCATTCCACGCTAGCTTCAGTTTATTCAGACAGAAGACAAGCTTATTACAACATACAGGGATTTTGTTTAATTATTTACAAGGGATTTATCGTACGCTTTAGAAATAACCTGTAATCGTCACTGACTAGTAATTAAACAAATTTCCATTTTCATCCAAAAGAGTAGCCTAAAAAGTCTACATTTGTATCCCTCTTCAAAAAGAAAAACCCCTCTAACTACATCAAATTACCCCCAAAGAATCTTAAGGTTCTAAACGCCAGCATGTATCGATCGATATAGCATTAGATGATGCTGCTAGAAGCTACTTATAATATACAATGCCTTAAGCCGGCGACACACTTGGCGATTTTATACGCCAATCGCCGCGATCAGCGAAAACCGCCCGGTATGCCCGGTGCAGCGATTGCGATTTTCGCCGATCGCCGCGATCGGCGTGTAAAATCGCAGATATCTGGCGTGTCAGATATCGGCGATTAAATTCGCCAGCATTCGCCAAGTGTGCCCCTTCCCACGATTTTATACGCTCTTCGCCGCGAATCGCCAATAAAGTCAACCAATCAGGTTGAGTTTTTTATCATATGACTTTCAAAACGCCCCTCGATGGAGCCCGGGAACAAGGTTGAGGTGACACATTGTCGCGATCGGCGAAAAAAATCGCCAGGTGTGTCCGCAACAATTGGTGGCAAAAGCGATTTTTGCTGGCGATCAAATTTCGCCACGATCGCCGTATAAAATCGCCAGGTGTGTCGCCGGCCGGTTGTTGAAATGTTTAAATCCATTATCTAAAATCAAGAGAGGATGAAGATTCATACCAGTTTGGATGATAAATATTTGTTCTAACGTTTTTTGGGTTTCTGTGTTAAGATGATGAAGATCTAGAGAAATGTTTAGACTGCCATGTGCCGACTGACAATCAACTTGGCAGTTTTAAATGCGGGCGCACGGTGCAAAACTTGCCCCTTCATTCACAACGTCGACAAAATTTCAGGACCCAAAGTAAAGCAGAACATTCCTATTGAACTGTTCAACTGTGTCACCCAAAATTGTCCTCACTTTTATATCTTCGTTCGTGTGGACTGAATGAGCGACAAAACGAAACGGTGACGGGGAATCAGTCAAATGAAAGCCACGCTAAACAAGAACATTCTTATAGAACTGTTTAACTGTGTCCCCCCAAATTACGTGACCATTGGAATGATGTCTCAATATTTTGCTGTTTGTTAATCACCAATTTACTATTCAGATATGTTAATTTCTTTTCAGTTTAGATTGTAGGAAGGTTTTTGCGTGAAAGAACTTACAATAATCCTCTATGGGGGACATCGACTAGCGACGCAGGATCGATCATGTCGATCAGGCATTTTAGCGACCAGTTTTGTGAGTTTTCAGAGTGCATGAAATTCATAAGATACCAATTATATGTCCCAATACTAGTTTAGGGAACGAATAAGTCCAAGACGGATTTAAATAGTTACGTGTATGTTATTTCCGACCATTAATCAATATCTTCGTCAGTCAAGCGTTAAAACTGTTCAAAACGCAAAGAGCTTCACTATTGACCTATTACATCGAATAATCTAGTTCTCACTAGAGGTTTCCTGCAGTTACAATTATTCTATTAAAAAAATAAAATATATGTTAAACTAAGTCCAGGCTGGCTTAACACAGACATTTAAAATTGCCATCTTTTACTGCTAAACAATTGCCGAGCGGCAAACAAATGCACTTCAGTTAAAATTGATAGCGTTAATATTGTTCCTTCTTCAACGTTTTGTTTTTATTGTGTCGTAGTATAAACATTAATTAATTGGTTCTCCTGCCATTAAGGATCATACAGAAAGATGTGTTAAATTGTTTGTTATTTTCTTGAACGATAACTTGAACCAGGGTACATGAGGAAAAATGCGAAATGGATTTTTCAGTAATTGCCTTTACAATGTCTCAAACAATAACTTGAAGCAACTTTCTAATCTTAAAAAATTTAGGACGTTGACTGCATGGTTTCATTTCAATGCAAATGAACCGGACGTCGTCGCGGCACTGGTTAAGTTGAAATGTTTTCGGAATTGTGTAGGCTTAGATCGAAGCCGTCTATGTTTAAACAAATAATATTAAAATCTGGATATAGCTGTTAAGGGAAAGAATCATAACATGCAATCCTCATACAAAATCAACTGAATGATCAAATTCTGTTAGATTTTTTTTTTCAGTAAATATGGATATATGAAACATACCTTTGAACTGCTTGTGACAGATTAAATATTTACGTAACTTAAGCAGTTGCGAAAAGAAAGCCTGGGAGGGAAGGTAGGGGCTCCTGGATATATTTAATCTTTATTTTAAAAATGCGTTTCTGTTTGGTCTTTTCTCTTAAAACCGTCGCCTACCTGTCAAATATTCGCTTTTTTTAAGGAAAACAATCACATGACCACGTGTTACTTGATCTATACCATAGCTTATTGTATTATTGTGCTTCAAAATATTATACCTTTCTATATGCCATTGGCTTTGTTAAAGTTACCTCGAATGTAGTTTGGACCTTTGCTTCTATATATCTTCGTTTGAGTCGGTGCTTCGAATGAGCTTCAACGCCATCCGGGTGGATAATTTTTGGAATGTGGTGAACTGTTTCTTTGGGAATAAAAACGATTGTATTTACGGACCGCCTAGTCTTTGTTGCTTTGCACGATAATGGTCACGCTTCCTTTCAGTTCCGTTTTTATAGCTTCTAGAACATCCTGCACTGGTGTTGTTTCTCCTTCGTAGCTAGTCCTTTGCGTGATAAAATTCTTTTGAAATGGCGTATACTTAACCAATTCCATGCATTTAAGTTATTCACTGGCCAGGAGGTCTGAATATGGATCACCCGGTACGTACGTGCGCAAGAAGCGTATCTTTCGAACGTGTTTGACTTAAGACCAAGGGAACAGTTGTTCCTTATACGGACCGACCGAGGGCGGTGTATAACACGTTTAATTTTTTTCTGTTTTTTAGTTTTTCCGGAAAATGACGAAAGCGACTTGGTTTCAGGATGCTACGTCGCACTGTCACTCTCTAAGTAGATAAATTATTATAAACTAGGAAAATTTCTACGGGAGCTCTGAAATCTCGCTGGCGATGTTCAAAACTGTAAAATTTGAAAACTTTGTTCAAATTTAAAAATACTGGTCACGCGTGATGTAGAGTGACTGTAAATATACAAATATATTGACAACACGAAAACAAAAAAAGAAAGCCAATATAGACCAACATAATACATTGTCTATACACTCAATGCCTTGTGCAAACTGACGAATTGGGAATTTGACACGGTTAAATGGCAAAATCAGACTTCCTTTCTTATCTTTGTCTTCAGCACCTAAACAACAATAGCGTGACTCTGACAAGGTGCGGGTGGCAAAGAAAGACGGATATTGATTGTATAGGAGTATTCAGGTCCACCCCAAGTTTTCCCTCCTACATATTATATTGTATCCAAGTGACTTGATAGTTAACTAGTTTACAAGTCTTTATCAAGAGTTAAAGTTCTTAAAGACCTCTACAATTGTTAGAAATAAGCGCCTATTTCCAGAAATTTATGGATCATCTTGCCAGAAATCAGATTCAGCCTGGATGAGCAAGTCCTGAGTAAATGGATAAATGCATTAGACACAGGGTGAGGTTCTACGGTTCCAAATTCCCCAAATTACTTTAATTGCTGGTGTAAAAGCTGCATACTTTAGATTGTCTCATTGATAGGTAATCAGCTTTCCGTTACAAATGCCCATAATTTTAGCTCCATCATCCACGCATTACAACTATTTCGAACCTAAAGAACACTGTCTCTCGGATAAATTTTTATACAATAACAGTCAAGTGACAATGACAATCATGCTCTCGATGATTGTAACCTTTCTTCACCCAAATCTTCCATCTTAACATTATATACTGATCTCACTAGTCTTAAAAGAGAGAAGATCAGACACTACAATATGGAGTTCCTGCTCCGAAGCTAGTTCTTTATTTGAATTCTAATAATTTGTTGTTTCATCTGCGCACTCGGAGGTGCACTCATCTTTGTAGAAGAATGCGTTAGTTCAACAGTTAAACTCACAACAAAAAAAATCGACTTCGAAGGCTAACAATCTTCCTTGTGAAGCCATATACAATAAAACTTTAGGTAAAAAACAAAACAAAACAAAACTAAAACATTTTTTAGAAAATTAACCTCTGACACAATACATGTTTCTTGTTAAAAGTTATTTGTTTCCGTTTTCTCTTAATGCCATAGACTCTGTCGGGTGACGGTCGATTGCAACTGTTGAGTAAAGGCGTTTCCGACAGAGGCGTTTCCGCTAATTTAACGGCAAAAAAAAAAAATCAAATTCAGCTACCATGCAGAAGCTAGCTAATCCGTAATTTCTTTTAGAAGGCCTTGTTATTTAAAATACTAGTTAAAAGTGTGAAACGAGGGCTTGCTGCATGTGCCTTTTCTTTAGAGCTGTGGGAAGGCACGGTTCCTACAACGGTTCCTCCTTTTCCCCTCTTTCCAATAAATTTAAAAAGAAAAGGTGGTCACTGCGTATTGCTTCCGTTCACGTTTACAAAAAGCAATGAAAGGATGAAAATTCCAAAGCATTTACAAAATTTTTTGCTACATTCCCAAACTGTGACATGTATAGTTCATTTTGAAGCATCGGACAGTATAAATAAGGCGCATTAGTCTTGAGCTAGGTACAGTCACTCATCAGTTTTTGGAGTATTTCTACTGATACAGCTACGTTGGCTTCATGGAGCTTAAAGTTATTTTCGCAGTAAGTTGAAACAACAGTTATGTTCTATATTAAATCGTCTAAGTTGAATTTATGTTAATTGTTTGTATTTTTTTTTCATATTTAATTTATTGAAAATTTACTTAAGTTTTTGAAGTGTATCCGTCAGAGCACACAGATCACAAATTCTCGATAAAACAATTGCTTATTTATTAGACGGTTTCCAAAAAAGTAATTTACCGAATTGTTTTAAAGCCGTACTGAGACAGTTGTTTGATATAAGAGCTACCTGATTTTTCATAAATATATTGAACGATTTCCTTTCATTTTGTTGAAAACATTTTTTAGTTGTTATTCCATTCAGACTTGCTTAGTCTTTCAAGTTTAGGTAAAGACTCGTTCAATGCTGATTTTAGCTTATAATATGTCAATTAGAAATTTTACTTTATTAACATTTCTTTATAAGCACGCAGCTTATTTTTCTATTGTAACTGAACAGAGCGTTAACCATTTATCAATTTAGTATTTCCTTTCGATATAAAACTACTATCAGTTTCAATTTAACAGACATGTTTCGGCAGCCGATACTTTTGCCTTCCTCAGTTCCTCAGTACGAAAGAAGGCAGACGTTTCTACTAAAACTTGTCTGTTAATCATTTGTTGGGCCTTGTAAGACACAGCAAAGGGCATGAGAAAGGAGAGGTTTTCTTTTGAATACGATTTATTTTCTTATTTTTTTTTTTACAGAAAACGTTTCTTGGTCACTGACATGTTGTATTCATTGCTTATTGGCTTTAGATTGTGGCAGTACTCCTGTTGGGTGGTGCGAGAGCTTATCACAAAAGGGTCAAACTCTTTAGCCTTATTTCCAATTACAGAGAAGAAAAGGATGATCCTATGACTCCTTGCCCTGGTAATCTAATCACGGCCGTTGATCAATCGAAAAATAACATGACTACTAATCGACTGGAGGTGAGGTGCAACGGAAGAAGGACAGATGATTCACTGACGAATGACGATCTCACGAGTGAGTAGAACAAAGATATTTTTATACAAAATAGGTTCTTAGTGACTGAGTAAAATGAACAAATTAATAAATAAAATAGCGACAGAATAAATGAATGAGGGTATTCGTGAACTCTCTAGAGTGTAATACGGAAGCTGTTGAGTGCCGAAAGGAAGCACGCTTTAAGCAAAATGCAAACGTCACTACTCACTCAAAATCACCCCACATTTAAAGTGATCACGGAAGCTGTTACAAAGAAACGAACGAAATCAAAGATGTATGTATCAAGGGAGAGACAATAATTTTGAGTTGTTAATTTGTAAATATTGCATATTTTAGTGAGGACGTATATTTTAACGTTGACGGACTCTCAGCCAACCAACCAACCAACCAGGCAATCAATCAGTCCAGCCATCCATCCATCCTTCCTTTCGTTTGGTTCCTTGTTCATTAATCAAGTACACATTTGTTTTAAATTTCTTTTTTTTTAACAAGGATTTAGGATGATAAGGATCAGAACTAATGGGGGAAAGCGGAAGTGCATTCAGTTGACGTGGAAAGGCGTGGAATATGCACTGAAGGTCATCAATGGAAACAATGCAGTTTTTGAGGTGAGTAAAGAGAGCTTTGGAAAAAGAAAACATCCGCCAATAAAGGAATCGTTGTTGCAGGCTACAGTATTGCTTTCTTTTTGACTCACAGACCGAAAGACGTAACCTTTTGAGCCACTATAGCGACCAGAATTTACTTTCTCACAACGGCATCACTACATGATGAAAGTGCCTAAGGTATTTAACAAAAATATTCTCCCACCTGGTATCACAATGAAAATATGGACTCACTCGTGCATGTTCAGGGTTTATTAAGGATTTTTTTACTTCACTCACAATTGTTGCTTGAAAGCTTTGCAAACTTCTCTTTACTTTAAATTAGCTCAACTGTAACTCAGTTTTTGCTGGCGTAAGGTATGATTATCGACACCACATGGATTTTTCTTATTTTAAGTCGTTCTTTTTCCTTTGGCGGATAGATTGATAGAGATGATAGAGGGATGCACGAAAAATATAAACCTTTGAAGGATATGTGTTATATTTTTTACTCAAATTAACGTAAGTAATTTAGTTTTATTTAAATTACAGAGGCAGCAATGCAGTACAGCTGGTAATGACTTCCTCTTCAAGGAGCGTCCTGTTGAAGAATTTTACACCTATGAGCACAACGATAGTGGAATGTATCTTACTTGCAGTTGTGCGGATAGAAATGCTAGATTAACTCTAATACAATCCAGTAACCGACATAAGGATCGAAAAATCCGATTTGTAAGGAGTACGCGTATTTAAATATAAACAGTTTAGGAAAAAGATCAAGGAATTTTCAACAATCATTAAGAGCATTATCATTAATCATTAATAATTAATCGTTAAGAGCATAAAGATTTCACGCTCTCGAGCGAGCAAGCATTAATTTTGTTTTCTATTTGTTCAAGACGCCATCCTTGATTGAAAAATGGATAAAAAATTAGGAAAGGTAAAAGAAAGAAGACCTTTATTTATTTATACACGAGCAGAAAATATCAAGGCTTTACAGCTTGTGGAGTGGTGTAAAATCTAACGTTAAAGCTAACTGTTATTATGCTATAATTTACAATTCATAATTTGTTCAAATGATCTAAAAAAGAAAATCAGTTGTAAACGAAGTCTCTACGTTCAAAATGAACGGTAGAGTCTGATGTTGCCTTAATCTGAAATTAAAATTTTTGAATACATTTAAGTTACTGTGTTGTCGTCCAATGTCTTTAATCTCGTTATCTTCTACTAATCTGACTCTAGGGACCATGGCGTTCCATAAAACCGAACCTCTATTAGGCGTGTCGAGTATTGTATGAATCGGGTGTCGAAACGTGGTATCACCAGCGAGTCCGATGCTCAGAGAGACGGTTTACCAGCTACTAGAATATCCTCACATACAGGTTTTGGAAAAGAGGGATGGAATCTATTAACCTGGGTTGAGAAGAGAAAGGAGTTGGGAAGGGTATGGGAGGAGATAACCCTGCTTCAACAATATTCAATTTAAAAATCCAAGATAGCGCCTTCATTGTTTTAAGGCAGCTGTCATCGTCCAAAAGCCGCAGCGTAGTTAGTCACCACCATGACATTGTGTAAACTTTAATTAGGGATCAGTAAGGCTTTAAGATCCTAATTTTAAGAACAAAGACAATCAACGGATGATTTTGGTAAAATTCTCCTCTTAAGATAAATAAAATTTATATATAAATTCCGAATGCCAGTCTTACCTTGAAATAAATACCCCTCAACCCCTCCTGTTCAATCAATAATGTAAGAAGCTAAGGGTTAAGTTGTCAAGCATTTCGTGAAATCACTGTTACAAAATATGATTAAATAAAATTGTCAGTCGGTAAAAGAATAGGAAGCAGTACATAAAAGTAACTGCAGCTATTTTAACGAGTAGTCACTCCCAGTCGCCTGGTTAAAAAAAATGCCGTTGCAGTGGTTTAAATCGGCATTTGTTCCTTATACATAATAGCTGACGAAAGCCAAAATTCAAACAAAATATTACCGATAGTAATAAAAAAGACTAAATAAGAAGAGAGAAAGACGAAATGGGGTAGCTGGGCTCAGACCACCAATTCAATCTTTTATTGCCAATTAGTCATTTTAGCTTGGAGAAAAGAACCGAGACTGAAATGCGTGTTGAGGTACAATCAAAGACAAAAAGGTCTCTTATAGTGTATAACCCCTAATTTAGTACGAACCAACTAAAGAAGCCATGTTATCTGTTTACAACGCATTTTATTCTCCCACTCCCTCTCTCCATACAATGTTGAAGTTCCACGAGTCATTTTTCCTACACGGACTCAACATTGTACGGGGGTGGTGTTCGTGACCAGATATTTTACGTCCTCGCGCACCGTGTTTCTGTCGCGTGCGTTTGAAGACATTGGTAAATTCGAATTCGTCCAAACCCTTTTGCCCTTGATTGCAATTCAGCATGGAGTTTTTGTTGAATTTTCATTGACGTCATTAACATCAGACATTATTCTACGCCAAACAAAAAAAAAAAAATAAAAGCTTAACTAAGGTCAGGGGTCCATTACCCGAGCGTACAACTCCTACATATATTCGTGTAACGGCGTTTTAACAGACCTATTATTTTTAGATTGAAATTCCCACAAATTCAGTCTCCCAAGGGAGCCTTATTAACCAGTCTTATGCTTGCATAATTCTCATGTGAACCAGAATTTAAATTTTCGCGTTCTCACACCCCGATTTATTTTTAGATTGAAGTTCCCACAAATTCAGTCTCCACGGGGGACTTATTCGTTATCAACCAGTCTCATGCCTTGAATAATTCTCATGTGAAGCGAAATTTAAATGTTCGGGGTTTTCTTTAGATTGAGGCTCCCACACCCACGCCCATGATGCCTCCAAATTGTGGTCTGCTATTAGAAAGCTCATACCTAAGAAAAACAATGAAAGTTTCTGTGCAGAAAATTTCGTTTGATGATGACACTGGTAATTGTTTTAACACGTTTTTTTAAATCAGTGGGTACCTGTCTTAGGAGATACTCTTCCTGTACTAAATGTAAACATTTTCGAACGTGCAATTCACAAACAGCTCTACGAACACTTGATAAGTAACAAGTTGCTACCTCCATTCCAATACGGATTCAGGGCTGGCCATTCAACCTGTACCACTCTATTAGATGTCATCAGTTTACCATATTTTAAAGAATATTGATAAGGGAAATCTCATCAAAGCCGTGTTTTTACTGAGATATCTTCAAGGTTTTTGACATGATTGACACCAAGAGAGCTTCATCCTCTCTTGTTGACACTCAATCCTTAACACTAAACTTTCTTCCATTGGTGTGAGAGGACGAACCCAGGCCTGGTTTGACTGACTCTTTTAATGGTACTCTCTCAGAGTCTTCTGATCTAACGCTTGGGGTACCTCAAGGCTCTGTTATTACTCATCATATTTTTCAATGATTTACCGAGTAGACCAAAAAAGAAAGAAAAGTTCCACTCTGAGTTTGCTAGAATAATTATCCACGAACATAATGTAATAATACGAAGCTCCAGCTCTGGACACTCAATTGCTTGCTACTTAAATAAGCTGTTTCAATTGATGGTGATCTATTTCTCTCTTTGTCTTCAGCATGTAAACAATAAATGAAACACGGGTGATACCTTGACTCCGAACTAGCGGCCAACAAAGAAAGACAGATATTGACTGTGGGAAAAGGAGTAGACAGGTCCACCCAAGGTGTCCCTCCTACATGTATAGGGTATCCAATTGACTTGAATGTCAATCAGTTTACAAGCCTTATCCATAGACTTACACGACCGTTGGAAGTAAGGAAGCGGCTATCTCTAAACATTTATGGATCACCTTGCCGTACATAAGATTCAGCCTAGATGTTTTCGGATAAGATTGATATAAAAATAAATACCAAGAAGTGTCTAAAATGGTTTTGAAAGAAACACAAACGTTTCGGGAATATAAACCTTCTTCAGTGTGTAGAAAACCTTCCTTTCACCGTTCGTTTTCATCCTAGATGAGCTAATTCATTTTATGACATAAAAATTGATAAAATCCATTAGACATAGGGCGGGGTTCTACGGGGGTGTTTACATCGAAAAAGGATGTCAGTGAAAACATAATACCTGTTCTATTGGAAAGGAAACGCCCTACTATCAGACAAGGGGGCGGTGTCATGGTTTCCAAACGGCAAATTATGACCATGCACTGACGATATCACGTACAAAAATTTGTCAGTAAATTCCAACTGATAAATATGAAGAGTACAATTTTCTATGTTAATGGGGTGTTGATTTGCCTTTTTTCCGACTGAAAGATGTTTCAATGGCCATAGAACAATCGGCCAGTCTTACTTAATGTGATCCCAGAATTGTTGTCCTCATGTCTTCCAGTTCAAATTCTTCTAATCTTACACCCAGCGATTTATCGGAATACACGAAAGACGCACGAGGGCATTGAACTTTTCGCCAAGTGCCCTCGTGCGTCTTTCGTGCTTGCCCTGCTTGGCTGAAAGGAAACGGAAACGACTGCTACGTAGGCTGCTGAGAAATTGTAACAGTTTTCCGACTTTTAGATCCGCCTGAATTGCCACATGTTAATATTCTATTCCCACTTGAAGGGTCATAAATGATATTGCTTTTACAAGAAAGCCTTCAACTATAAAACGTAAACTAGGTTGCTTGCTGTATGCTTGCCGTATTATGATAGGTAATTAAGGTTAAAAAGCACTTAAGAAGCGCCTCAATGAAAAGGAAATGATCGGACGTGTGATCGACTTTTCATGGTTAGTGGTTTCAGTACTTTTTCTAAGTTCCTCGCTTGACTAACAAAGCCTATCGTTAATTGAATGGGTCGAATAAGCATTTTCACTAATTTAAATTTTGTTTCGACATAAACACAACATCAAATTACTCTATTGACAAACTTGACACCGTTCCATTTTAGTGTTCATCATCCGCAGATATAATGTCTAAACTATGTTACATGTTGCAATGTACACTTAATTTCTCGATCAATTTACGTGCTTTCATTATCCGAGTCGCGTACCACCGACAGCCGTACCTTGTTCTCGATTATTCTAGCCTTTCTACACCCAAAGCTAGCTTCCATCGTAAAATAGTGAAGGAAATGTGACGTACTCTATAGACTTCCTACCCCGGCCGGAGCTATCGTTCATTTGAATGCTCATAATTTTGCTGCTCCATCCACGCACTAGAACTATTTCGTCCCCAAAGATAACTGCTAACTTTAAGACAAAAGTCACATGCCATCTTTAATAACCATACTGTTGATGATTCTAACCTTTGTACACCAAGAGCTTTCTTACTTCATATTTTATTTTCATTTTCATTTCAGCCTACTTATAGTCTAGGGGAAGGGGGAGAATACAATCACTAAAAAGCAAAAACCGGAGTGTAGGTGTTTTGCCTCCTTTGTTTTTCAACTTGTCTTTTACAAACAGTCAAATTCTTGACTATAGCACCAGAACTGCCAACAACTATTGCGTGCATCATTGCCGGACTAATCTGAAAAAAATTCACAATTCTTTACCAAGGCCCAAAGATCTGGAATTCCCTTCATGTTACAATCACTTCTCTGACAAGTTTTCCCAACTTCAAGAATAAACTGCCAGAGTTTTCAATAAAATAATCACTGAATTGGAAAAGCCGCACACATGTTGCAAAAACTATGTAAGCATATATTGTTAGGTACGAGGTGGCCTCAACTATAAGCCTGGTAGTTTCTAGAGGTCACCTCGCCATACATTAAACACTCAATTAATTGTAAATATATTAGAGAAAAGGCAAATAAACGCTGAATAACTGAAACAAAAGATTGCCCCCAAACTACAGCGTCAATCACTGATATTACGTATGATTTTGTGTGTTTTGTTTTCCTTCTCCTTTTTTCTTTTTTAATGTTCTCTGGGATCATTTGCCTATGTTCCTTCTTTTGTTCCTTTTTTTTTTGTGTTTAGTTTGTTTGCAATCCTTTAAGAACAAATACCTCCAACATAGAGAAGATGGGCTTATCTTTTTTAGGCACATATGAAATTTAATCAAGAATATTGATCTTACATATTCACGGCATGGAAATGACAAGAAGGCCAAGAGAAAGAAACGTTTTCAGGAGAAAGGTGTTTGGGATTTGAGCGACATTCCCAAATAGGACTGATGTCTACAAACCAATTTGGGAAACTGCTCGGTAATATTAGGGCTTAAAGTGCCTATGAAGTAAAACATTTTTTGGCCTTTTTCGAAGTTTCAGTGTTAATTACAAAATTATAAAAGAAATGCGCTAGAAAAAAAAATAATAATAAAGCGCTTTTTTTGTACCGTACAAAGTAGTCCAAGGAAGGAAAATAGTGTCCCGGAGACTGGGAACCAGTTTAGCGTTTTGATGCAATCGTTCGATCCTATGATGATCACAGGGTCGAACAGCTCAAGAATAAGACGAAGACGAAAATCAACATGGCCTCACCCCTACAGTTCTGCGCGCTCGATTCGAAGGCGACGTTTCAGCGAATGATTGTTTAGTACCTGGATATATTTTTCCGAAATAAAAAGGCGAATAATTTCGTAATTTGTTGGGAAATTGTCTGTCCAAACTCGAACACAATTTTGTTTTCTCGAGAATGCGAGAGAGCACAGATGCTACGAACGGAAACTGCACAAGTCCGTCAATAACCCACTTTTGATGGAAATAATAGTTTAAGTATCGAGCACGTTAACTCACAAAGTATACCATGATGAATTTATTTAACTCTGATGACCAACAGGATGGTCCTAGCCCAAGATGCTAAAAAGGGCTTGACAGACCTAAGCTACTCCCGCTGTGTCTGTTGGGTTGCCGAAAAGCCCTTTCAGTTTTGCTTTCTTGTAAAAGACATTCTTCAATTTTGTTTAATTAAAATGTGGTGCGACCGCTCGTGATCGTGAGGAGAAATGCTCAAATATACTAAGTGGAGGTCTTCTTACCGATCGTTAGGAGAAGAACTGATAAGAGAACTCAGAACTCATAAGAGAACTGACCGACCACATTATAACTTTTCATCCCTTTCCACTCATGCCCCCCAAAGGAGAAGACCTCTGGTCAAGTTAAACACGCGTAGCGAAACTTGTAATTTGTGTTGATTCGCATTAGCATAATTATAAAGTAATGTTTTGCCGACGAGGAGCAGAGAATGATGTTTGTGCCAGTTTAGCACTCAAAAGAGGTGGTTGGATAACTTGTGTGAGAAAGAAAGTACTTATTTTTGCCTTGCTCAAAATCATTCTTACATGGAACCTCCAGCCACCCTCTCCGTACCCTCAGTACCCCTCCGTACACTTCGATTGAAAAACTGCTTTACAAATTGGAACATATTGAAGAGCAAACGTTTAAACAGTTGTTATCGTCCAAAAAATAGCTGAATTGTTCACTTTTGCAATAACAGCATAAAATTGTAAATGGTTTGAACCCAGGAGTCATGTCATAAGTACGTAAATTATGATCATCCGGGTGAGTATAGTCCTGACAAGGACTGTTTGTGGTGACTTTGACTGACGTTTCGACAACCTGAGCGGAAGTCATCTTCAGAGTCAAGTGAATTGTGGAACGTCAGTAAGTGGTATATACGTCTCTGGTTGTTAACCTGATTGGTCAACGAAGTCCAGATGTTATTGGTCGTTTGTCAGTAAGCCGTGATGTTATTGGCTGTGAAGACTGTAAAAAGTGCTGCTTAACGTCCTTAACGTCTGCTTAACGTCCACGTACTTCCAGTACAACGGAAAGCACTACAAACAGTTACACGGAACAGCTATGGGCTCACCAGTTTCTGTTGTTGTAGCAGAAATTGTCATGCAGAACATCGAGAAACAAGCCCTAGCAACCTACAAACGGACACTACCGCTCTGGTTACGGTACGTAGACGACACCTTTACGGCAGTACACAAAGACGAAATCGACGATTTTCACGAACACCTTAACAGACAGAACGCTGACATACAATTTACTAAGGAGATCGAAGAAAATGGTAAAATACCTTTTCTAGACTGCTTAGTTACCCGTAATAACAACGACAACAAACTAAGTACTACGGTTTACAGGAAACCGACACATACTGACAGACTACTGGACCAGTCATCCTACAACCCTACTTTTCACAAAGCAACGACTATACAGACCTTAACAAGGGGAGCACAACTGGTTTGTGAATCACCTGACAGACTCGCAGACGAACACAACTACTTAGACAACGTTTTCAACAAGAGCAACTACAACAAGGACTTTGTTAGACGTAACACTTACAAGAACACTGAACGTAACGTCACAAACAACGACGCGACTCCCGTAACTACTGTAACTATACCTCACGTAAGGGGCACTTTTGAGACTATCGCACTGATTCTACAAACCTACAATATCCGTGTAGCTCACATACCTATCACCACTTTACGACAACTACTGACGAAAGTAAAGGACAAAGACGAACCTAACCGCAGACAGGGAGCATTTTACAAGATCAAATGCTGCGACTGCCAGGCCACTTATATTGGTGAGACCGGCAGAAATTTAAACGTACGACTGACTGAACACAAACGAGCAACTAGAAATGGTGATATCAACAATCACATTGCTGAGCACCATTTAAAAACGAACCACAGAATCGACTGGTACTCTGCCAAGTGCATTACCTATTGCACAAATTACTATCAACGACTCACTCTGGAAAGCTGGTTTACCAACTTAGAACAAACGCCACTCAACCGTTGCCTACAACTACCTGCACCATACAAACGACTTATTGACAACAACAACGAAACAAACAAACAATAGACATTTTACTAACAATAGACCCACGGACCTTTTGACTAACAAAAGACGGATCGAAACGCACCAATCACTTTTTACAGTCTTCACAGCCAATAACATCACGGCTTACTGATAAACGACCAATAACATCTGAACTTCGTTGACCAATCAGGTTAACAACCAGAGACGTATATACCACCTACTGATGTTCCACAATTCACTTGACTCTGAAGATGACTTCCGCTCAGGTTGTCGAAACGTCAGTCAAAGTCACCACAAACAGTCCTTCTCAGGACTATACTCACCCGGATGATCATAATTTACGTACTTAAAAGCATAAAACTTTGCATGATTACTACTAACCATATAACCAACAATGTCTGACATGGATCCAAGCTAAGTTAAGCTCTGGACTCGAGATCTGCGCATGTCCTGAAGATGCCAACATGAAAACGAGGCTGAAATCAAATTGCCTTAAAACAAGCCTCAGAGTTCAAAACTAAACACGGAACTGATATATTAGTAACATATGTGGTATTCTGTGCTAGAAAATAATTAAGGGGTGATCACGTGACCTTTATTTGCAATTTTACTAATGTCGCTTGGGATACCTGTGGTGGAATGTCAAAGATGGAGGCATGACGCTATAATTAAAACAAATGAAATCCCAGTTATGGATCAATTATTTAAATGATAAGACATAGCTTTTCACGTGTTTCCAACCCCAAAAATACCTAAAATTCACACTGTGCAGGTGCAATTGCCAACCATACTATGTGTTGCATTACTGCCGTTGCTAATTATCATCTAAATATAACTACACCGTGCTGACTAGAACCAACCAGCTCGAAACAGCTGTCCACGGTTGCATTTTGCTTGTATTTTCATTTCGGTTTGGTTTCTATCATGTTGCTGTTGTGTTACTAGTTTTCTACGCAATCAGATCACCCTTGCAGTTATTTCAGTTACTTGTGTTTATTTTTGGCTGATTAGATCTTTTACAGATCCTGCGTACACTTGCATCATTTTTGTTCGCGGTCCTTTGTAGTTTATTCGACCTGATTTTAGTTGTCGTGATGCAACCTCTAACGACAGTGTTTGAGGAGGAGATCGGCTGGAAAACACCAGGCAAGTTCTTACTCAGAAGGAGCTAAGAAAAGAAGACATTGTGTCGTGGGCGCCGTACCGGGCTTCAAAGTCATCACTATCGTCTCACCAGCCAGCACTAATATCGTTGCTACCGATGTTTACTGAGAATGCTCACTCTCTCGCCATGATAGCAGATGCCATAAATGTTATCGGTTCAGCCGTTAAGCACCTGAATCCGTTGTTGCAGTTGACCAGCCGTTGTTTGGTTTAGCAAAGCAAATTCAATGGACAGTTGCTGGTGTGTACGACTCCAGGGGGGGAACTCAGGTATGAACGTGACGGGGGGCTCCGACGTATTTTTTTGGTATAAAATTTTCAACTCCTGTATTTTTTCGGGTTGAAGATTAAACTGTGTATTCTTTTGGGTCTGAAAAATCTGCGCGTATTATTTTGGGTTTGAATTTCCGCCAGGTTAATAGTTCTTACGAAATTCAAGCCAAAGTACCCTCAAGATCCGAAAGCATGATTCAAACTGAATCTGCATGTAGCCGGAGTGCCCAATTTCCAGGCAGCTACGTATTTTCTAAGCGGCATGGGGCCCGGGGACAACCGGCGAACACCAATGAGAATGAAGACAACGACACTTTGTAAACTGAGACGTCATTTACTTCTCTCCATGACTCATCTATTACACAAGCTTATCATAGGCCAGATCATCGGTATCTTTGCGAACACAATAACTTTCATCGCTGGCTGCAACTTCCACTTGTATTTTTTTGGGTGCATAATATATGGTCGATGTATTTTCTTGGATGTGAAATATTAGACTCCGTTGGACCCCCCCCCCCCCGTCATGCTTATACCCGAGTACCCCCCCCCCCCCCCCTTCCCTGGGCGTACGACGAGCATCATGTAGTCGTCACGCTTGGTGGGTTGCACATTGAGATGGCTGCCTTTAAAGCTCTAGACAAGTGGGTTCTTGAAAGTGGATGACCAGAGGCGCTAACAAATGCGTCATTCGCATTGCCAAGGGTAGCTGATTTCTTACTAACAGCAAGCCATGTAATGCGAACAAGACGGGCTCATCAAGTGACAGCAGCTACTCTCCATACACTGATAAAGAAAGCATATGCAGAGTTTCTGTACACATTTCCCTAGTTTATTGACGGTATAAAGCTATGAATTTTTCTTCACATTACAGCATTAAGTATTTCAAGAATAACAATTGTTTCCTAAGTATTTTGAATCTTTTTTTTTTTTTTTCTGTTAATGCTTCTTTCATTCCATTCGCGTGTCGGACATCACAAAGAAAAATTCGAACGTTCATTTCATTCTCGACAATAAATGACTTAAAAGAAATGATTTAGAAATACATGAAAAAAGAAATATGAGTGATAGGAACCAAAGTGTCGGTGCATCTTGCGCCATTATCAAGGTTACATAATTAATGATAAAAAGCGGTTTGTAAAAAGGCTAAGTTGAAGCGAATTTGCATAACATAGTGGCAAGCTAAATTACTTAAATACTTTAGCACGAAGAGAATCGGACTGCACGTTCAATGTTGGTTTAAGCTCTTGAATATACATCATTTCATTAACAAGGCAGTCAAATTTGTTCATGCATTTCTTGATTACATTGAAGCGTGCTAAGAAATTGTTCGGAACAGCAGTGTTATGTTCTTTGTAGTAATGCTTGCAGATTGATGACGCCTTTCGACGGTGTCCCTCAACGCGCGTGTGAAGGTGGCCCTTTGTATACCCAACATAACCCGCATCACACAGGTCACACTTGAATAAATAAACAACACATTGCTGGGTTACAATGTTGGGCTTGGGCTCACGCAGGCTTAGATCTTGATTAAGCTTACGGCTAGTAAACACGGGTTGAATGGTCTTTCCCACCTTGCTGCTAAGATCTCTAAGTTGCCATTTGACAGACACTGCAGCATCCTGATCTTTATAGGGGATAGCTATCCGGATGACGTCATCGGTATGCTGTTTAGACTGGTCCACTGCGACTCTCGAGGTGATAAACTTGTTGATGACGGAATCAATAAGGTGATTCGGATACCTCAGCTTTCGGAAAACTCCTCTCAAGCGTTCACACTCCTCTGAGAAATGTGTCCACGATGATGATAGCCGGTGCGCGCGATCAAGCATGGTGACGAGCAAACCCTGTTTGTAGCGGCTGTCCACATGGCTATGATAGTGCAGGAGAAGACCTGTGTTTGTCGGCTTAGCGTAAACCTTTGTTTCAACACATTGTGCGCGATTTAGAAGCTGTAAGCCAAGGAAAGGGAGCATCCCATTTTCCTCTACCTCCATAGTGAAACTTCAGCGCTATGGGCGTGATTCAAGGTATCCAGAAATGCTGTGGCTGTCGCCAGATCTGGCATCTTGACCAGAGTGTCATCCACGTAGCGGCGGTAAAAATCTGGGAGTTTTCCTTGACTTTTCAGGGACCCTTCAATAGAGCACATGAATACATTAGCCAAAAGGGGTCCAAGGGGAGACCCCATGGCTACTCCATCGGTCTGTTCGTAAAGGGCCCCATCGAACTGGAACAGCTGCCCCTTTGTAGCAACATGTAGAAGATCAATAAGATCAGTTCTGGTCAAGTTAAGGCCATAGGTGTCATTGAACCAGTTGTTCTCGAAAGCTTTGTGTGCCAGGATGTCAATTGTTTCGTCCAGGGGTACATTTGTGAAGAGCGATGAGACGTCATAAGAGACCAAGATTTCTCCCGGGTTTATCTTAACTCCACAAATTTCATTTGTAAAGGCAAAGATATCAGTGATGGTATTTTCGTTTACAGACAGAGGCTTAAGCTTAGCATCCAGCCATTTAGCAAGGGCATAGTTGTAGGTGCCCGTAGCAGATAATATAGGACGCATTGCTAATTTCTTCTTGTGGGTCTTGGGCAGCCCGTACAAATGAGCCAATCTTGATCCAGTAGGTCGTACGGAGTCAGCAATCGCCGATGGTAAAATTCTGCGCACTGTTGACTCTACCAGTTTTTCTTTCTCTAAGAGAGGATGATAATACTTGAGTGGTCTTCCTTTACTTTTTGGTCTCTCTATGGGGACGGCACAGAATTTGCTTGTGTCATTCACAGAGGCATCCGATAACAAACGCAGGTATTCATGCTTATCCATCACAACTACACCTGACCCTTTTCTACGAGGTGAGATGAGTGGCTGCATTTACTGGTGCAATATCGCCCCTCCAAAATTACGTTCATCCTCACATATGAATATGACCGTTATGTGCGGTCCAATCGTTTAAGGAAATTATTTCTCGGCAATCATTTTTCAATCATATAGCCCTTTAAACAGGTTCCCAAGTCGTGTGTACGGCAAAGAGAAAACTTGAACCGCGCTTCGCTCTCCCTGATCGCAGATTTTTCTCTTTGTCCTGTACCCAACTTGGAAGGGCCCTTTGGAGGCCTGTTCACAGGCTAACTTCTTTCGAATTATCTACAGGAGCGCCGGGATTTCTTACCGGTGTTTCAGAGTTTGAGTGGGTTGAACTTATCCTCATAAATGACAACCGGCTCTGTGATTGGATTGGACACATTTTGACAGCTACTTCTGTAATTGGTCAAATGGAACGCGCCATTAGCTGGCGCGCTCTCACAAAGCTCAATGAACGTTGAAGAAATTCTTCGTACTGATCACAGTCGAGCTTCGAGTCAGAGTATTTCTTTCGCCGTAAAAGAAGCGCTAGTGTGATCTAAAAAACCAGTACGATCCAGGAACATTTACAGAATTGGTCATCGCTGTAGTTTCCGTGAGAACACATGAAAATTGAATGCTTTTATTAACTGACTTTACATCATGGTAAGCTATGTTCGGAGACGCTGACTTTCTCTTTGGGAAATATCTGTGTGCCGATATAAATACCTGCTGAATTACAAGAGGAACAGATTTTGCATTGCTAATTATCAAAGGTGGATTACACTTATCAAGTTATGTTCGCAGCGGTTGATCCTGGACTTGGCATGAAATGCCAAGTCCAGGATCAATAAATGCGATTATTTTACCTCACAGCGGCCGAAGCTGAGTGACTGAACGTCAATTTTAAACATTTAATCATCGCCAGCTCTTTAAATCAATGGTAGCTGTGGAAAGACCAAATTTAAAGGTAAAGACTTAAAGAATGGATTGTGTATCACAACAACGCTGAGGCCTGTCCTTCCGTACTTGCGTCGGCTTTTATCAGTGAACGAGTAAACACCGGAATGTAAAAGGTGAGTTCAAATTCAGTAAATGTATTATCTAAAATTCCAAGGGATAAAAAAGCTTCTTCTTCTCTACTGTATCCTACACAGCCTTGTCAATCGATTAATTGATTTCTGATTCACTGTTTTTTCCCGCGCAAAATACTTAAACTTACAGAATTGGTCGTCAATTTTATGAATGACTGCTTGTAAAAATTGTATTTCTGGCTAAATAAAAATAATTTTAGCCATCTGAATATAATCTTGATGTTTAATACCTTTTTTAGCTAGTTTATAGGGCTATTAAAATTGGCCGTTCGACTGATGGATAAAATAAAAACTTCAAAACACGTCGGAAGTTTACGCATTGGCAGAACTGCGTTTTAAAAAAAGTCTCGAACATGGTTTTCCTGAAAGAAATATTTAACAAAGCCTTTTTAATAAAACTTAGTGTTGTAGGCGGCTTTCCGGGAAATTTCGGCTGATTGGCAAAACCCTCTCTTAACAGTAAGCTTATTGCTTAACGAGTGGTGCAGCTGCGGCTTAAATGGAGCGGAAACCGCGAAAGCCGCGGCGAAGCCGCGTCAACGAGCGGCTTGACTGAACGGATCTACATTGCAAGATTTCTGAAGATTTGCGTACGAATCGAAGGTGTTCTTGCAGAGATCACATCGATAAATCCTGCTTCGGATTCGACGAATTAGCGAACAATTGTATTTCGCTGGATTCCCGTCGCAGGAAAACATCTCGCTTTCGAAGTTTTCTGGTCGTGCTTTGGCGGCGCTTCGATTCGCATCAGACCTGTAACTAGTGATACAGAATTCTGTTTTGTCAAAGTAGTCGACTTTGCACACATAATTAGAAACGGTTCGACCCAGATACAGTTGTTAATCGTAGTCTGCACAGACTGTATCATATATCAAATTTATTAGTTAATTCAGAATCTAAGCTCAGCCTTCAGTTTATGAGTAGTTTTTACGACCGGTTTATTGTTTTGATTTGTCATGTACCGCTGGTGAGTGAAAACGTCGTTCGCGAATTTTGAGATAGCGTTTTCAATTCTTTTTGTCGGGCTTTCTCCTTCCCAGTTTGTGATAAATTTCTAAGTTTTAATTCCGTAGAAATCCTCAGAAGCAGAAATAATATCAGGTCAAAGCGACCTACTTTTCGTTTTCCTTTTTTGTTTTTCTTTATTTGAAATCATGTGTTCCCAAAAATTATACGCGAAACGGTGCAAATTAGCGAAATTTTTATGCGAGTATACCAGCGAAGCTTTCGACCACTTGTTGATTTCACGCTGTGTTATAAGCTTTGAAACGCGAACAAAATACAAAACGTCAAATGGACTGAATTTGTGAACCCATTAGACAAATTTTTCTTTTGCTTGTTTTAAAACAAAAGACTTGAAAAGATCTTCGTTTTGTTTGAAAAGTTTCGCAAACATTTCAGATAATTATCGCACTGCCGTACGTGACGAATTCCGCTCGCGTTGTTGTTTGTCGAAGAGTGAAAATGAGGAAAACATCATTCGCGGACTCACGGGCAAACTAGAAGTAAACCTCGAAGGAAGTATAGTCCTATAAGGAATTCGTTTGTGTAAGATTTATTTCAAAGCAAGCGCAGTGAAGAGCAGTGGTTGACTTCGTAATAATTTTCGAAATGGCGGCCGTCAAGTGCATTCGCCCCATGATTGTTATTTTGACCGAGAAAACGCAATTTACGATTAATAACTGTATTTCCTGTCAAACGCGATTAGTAATCGCGTACTTTACGATTATTAACTGTATAATGTGTCAAACGTACTTAATAATCTTGAATGGTACGATTATTAATCGTAACATGCACGATTATTAATCGTAAAAGATGAATTTCCTGATTAATAACTACAAAGTACACTTTTTTAGATTATTAAGGACAAAGTACACATGTCATGAATAATAACTGTAAAATTTTGTACTCCGGAATTAAAAAAAACACTCCGGAAATAGATAGACACCTGTTTTCAGTATTTAACCACGGAGCTGCAAGATATCCGCTTGCTTGAGTCAATAAATCTTTTGTTAGATATTAACTGAAAAATAAACTTGCAGTGAAAAGCAGTTTGATGCCTGTATTTGGTTTACAGTCATCCACTTAATAAACGAGAGACTAACCAAGTTATGTACGCCACTCAGAATAGCCGAGCAAAGCTGCCTAAAAGCTGCATAACTTCGAGATTTATCTTTTATTAGTTCAAATGCCAGGCTGCCAAAGATACACCGAGAATTTCGAACTTCCACGCCAAGTAGAAGCCTAAGCGCGATAACGCTAATTCCTACACCGGGAGAGAAACCCTGGATATTTTTGGACACAATCAGTTTGTTTGAACGGTAGAAATTTTCAATAGCCCAGGAATTTTTTTTTCATCATGCGAGTACACCAATTAGGTAATATAAACATCTTACGCCGGTTTACGTCAAAGACCAGGATCGTTCGCCTGTACGCCGAGCGATTTAGAAACCAACCCCAAAGATCTTCGGTGGAACCTATATAAAATGTAGTCTCAGTTCAAATCGTTTCAGTTGAAACGTACTACTATCAGATATTAGCTCAGTTCCATCACTTTCAGTTAGCAGTTCGTTTGATGGTTTAGTTATGGGTAGTGATTGGAAAAAGCGTCCTCAGGCCAGGTACCCTTGTTTTCTAAAAATCAAAATGGCGATGTTTTTTAAGGCAAGAAAACTGAAAAACAGCCACAAAATCTCGACCCAAAAAGAATACGATGGAAAGATTTCTTAACTCATGTGACCCAAAAATTACTGATCTTTGCATGAGCTTGTACACCAAATTGGAGTAACTGTAAAGGAAGCTCATTTGAAAAGATTAATTTGCATCATTACTGGCGAGGAATTTGCGATAACTTGGAAAACGATTTTCTTACGAGGCAATGTTGTATTTGAAAAACCAACCAAGTGGGGTAAAGTGAAAGTTTTATAGAAAGATAAGAAGAGCTGTAATTTGAAGGCGTCTAGAACTATCAACGTTAATTTCAAACTCAATTTTGCATTGTTTGATTACAGAATTTATAGCCAAAGCTGAATCGACTAATACAGCTTTCCGCTTTATTGTTGAAAATATTTCCTATTGCCTTATATTTCTCAGTAGTCGGGGACCATAATTCAATGTCCACGCCACAGTCCGATAATGTTGTCGATGTTGTCGATAATCTTAATCTAAATCTAAATCTGTGATATTCGTTAAGGGACCAGGCGTATTGCTGTGAAGGTGCAGATGCCTATGTATAACTATGAAACCAGTAAGTATGGGTGAAAAATATTATTTGAGGAGTCTTAGTCTTGGATTAAACATGTCTTAAACTTAATTTTAATCAATTTAAGCTAAAGTTTAAGTTACTTAGAGTTAAGTTTAATGAAAGCTTAAATTTGTCTTTTACTTAATTAAAGTGCCCCTGGGACGAAAATTTCGTTTTCCATCTTTTTGCATTTTCGTGTAGAATATGACCTTCTTAGTCAAGTTACCAAATTTCAATCCTTTACGGCGATTGGAAGTATTTTTTTTTTAGCTTTTTATTCGAAATCTCACGGCCGCCATTACTTCATAAACTGTATTCTGCTGTTGCGAACTAAATAACAGCAGAATACAGTTTATGAAGTAGAATCCATATGAAAATTAGCGATGTGGAATTTTTCGTGTTGAGCCAATGACGTCACTTCCTGTAATTTGAGCCTTAACCTCCGGAACAAGGCCAAGAAATGGCGGCCGTGAAATCTCGAAGAAAAAGCTAAAAAAAAAAGAAATACTTCCAATCGCCGTGAAGGATTAAAATTTGGTAACATGAGTAAGAAGGTCATATTCTACACGAAAATGCAAAAAGATGGAAAATGAAATTTTCGTCCCAGGGGCACTTTAAGGTTCAAATTCAATGTCAGTTTAATTGGGCTTAAACGTATCTGAAAGCAATGTTTAATTTCCATTTAATTCTTATTAAACGTGTTCAAAACAAATGTTTAATCTGTTTTAAAAGTATCTTAAACTGGCATTTAAGTTTTGTTTAATCTACACTAAAATCCCGAATGGCGCCGTGCGGGAAATTTAAAAGCGAAAATAGACGATAATCGTCTCTAATTTTTATCACACTTTAATGTTATTTCTGCTTTTCAAACTAAGAATTTATGCATCTAGAACCGTACCATTTAACGTCAAAGTTTCTCGTCAAAGTAGAGGTCCCATTTAAGAGGTTTAAAGTTTGACAGGTGCAGGTGTAGGTTTGACAATGGCAGCGCCTGGGCCTAATGGGCGTCAAAAGTCAGTGTTTTTAAGATGAAACTGCACAATTACGTGTATAAGTTCTGGCACGTAGCGCAATATATTTCTTAGAATGAAACTTTGTTGCTAGTCTTTCTTTCGTGTGACGTGTAGTGAGAGAACTAGGGGCAGTTTAGTAGTTAGATGTTTGTTGGTATGAGACCATTTTTCAAAACTGTACCATTTCTGACCCCCAACTCACCAACTTTCATCGCGTAAATCCACCCAAGTCATCAATTTTCGATTTTCATAAATGACACATGATTGGACCCCAACTCACCTATCATCAATACCTTTTTCAAGCCCTTTAATACAATATTTGATTTCCAAGGTAGCTGCCTGTAAATAACGTGACCTTGACCTTGGAAAAATCCTCGGTACCTAAATCCTCGGTTCCTCAAAACCTTAATTATCCTCGGTTCTGTTTTTAGCCTCTTTAGAAAATCTGAAATAAACTTTTCGAGTAAACTTTTCGAGTAAACTTAACTTCAAATGTTTGTAATTTATTCACGCAACTGTCATATAACTTACCATGACTCATCAACTTCACAAATGGCTATGTGATTCACTGAAAAATTTCACAATTGTGAAGCAAAATTGTGAAGATTGTGATTGGTTGAGAGAATCATACGACTGTCATATGACAATAACAATTTGATGACTCATTGGGACTTTCCCTGTGGTATGACATCATCAAGTTCCTATTTTACTGAGTGAAGATTGTAAGCAAACTTTATGAGTAAACTTTATGAGTAAAGTTTAAAATGAAAACACTTCTTACTTGTTTGTCTCTCCGTTAGTAGGATTATTTGGTCTTGCAGTGAGCGCCGCGACTGTTCATTTTTGATGGATATAGTTTTCAAGACTAAAACGACCAAAAATTTTTATCAAAATGCGTAAACTTCTGATAAAAATATCAGAAAAACAATCAGTTGGTAAATTTATGGGGAAAATTCTGATTGGTTGAGAGAATCATACGACTGTTATATGACTTGAAAACAATAGGGCAAGTTTAGACCTGTCAGCGGGAAAGTCCCTTATGTATGACATCATCAAGTACACGTTGACAGAACCCAAAGGGGACTGGACACGAGTCAGTCGAATACTGTGTAATGTTATGTTTATTGAGCAAGTCATTGAAATGTTTGTTGTAGAACTCTGAGCCTTTATCAGTCCACAGATACTTTGGTTTTCGACCCTCTTTGAATATGCTTTGAAATGCTGTAGTTATTGTTTGACCTTTTTTATCTTTTAATGGGACAATCCAGCCGTATTTGCTGAAAACATCTATAACCATGAGAAGATACTTGTTACCTTTATTCCATTTACTGAATTGCTGCATTTCAACAAGATCAGCAGCCCATATTTCATCAATATTATTTACAATAACACGCCGCCGAGTAAAGTTACGCCTTATGGGTTTATGCAGCTCATTAGCTAATTTTTCTTGCCAGTTTTCCTGTTTACCCGACGGCTTTTGACGTTTTTTTGTAACCTTAAGACCCAGTTTCTGTTTTGTATTTATAATATTTCGAGCCGACCAGTGACCCCACTGGCGCTCATTATATGGCACATTATCCAATGCTTTCACCATCTTTTTATCAGCTTTGTTTTTACATTTTTTGTCATCTTTGCAGACTGAATAACCAACATCATGTTGCATGGCTATGACATCTGTTTTGCCTGTTGGTTTATCATATATTTCCAATATTTTCCCTGTTTTGGGGTCCCATTTTACTTGATTCTCCAAATCATTGTATGGACCAGTGTATTTGTGCCCTGGAAGTACCCAACCAGCTTTGGGTTTTGGTAGCTTGCCAATTGCTTTGTGTATATCAATTGAACCACCACTTATTGGTCTTCCTTTTATTCCTTTCTCACATTCATCCCAATTTGGTGGCTGCCAGCCAATTGCACGATAACTCTCACATGATGGCGTATTGTGATATTTTTTTCCAATCTTTACCACACTATCACATGGATAATCTTTGTATTTTTTTAATGTCTTTTTCCCAGCCTTGCCAGTCCAAAATTGACTCGACAATATGCCAGTATCTGTGCTGAATGCACTTTTGGCAATGTCTCCAGATTTGTATCTATCAAAGACTTCCTTTGTTGATGGAATTAATGTTCCAACAACACCCATCGACTTTAATGCAACCTTACCAGGTGTACCAAGTTGTGCCAAAATTGTGTCCAAATTACCACCAGCAAGTTCTTTTCGGTCAGTTTTGTACCTTCTTTTTGGTCTTACTTTGGTTGATAATTTATCAAACATCTCTGATCCAGTCTTTTGAACAAAAGAAGTTGCTTTAGAAATAGCATAATCAATAGATTTCTTCTGCAATTTGGGGTTTCTAAGTGCTTCAGACCCATAATATCGACCCATTTCAACTGCTTTCTTTCCCAACCACGGTATTCCATGTTGAATTAACATATCAGCACCAGTTGAAGCTAAAGTATCCATTATGCCCCCCCCCCCCCCCCTTCGGAGGGGCTATTTAGTTTCCCTGATTTTTGACAAGTTTTGTCTTTGTTATGCCACATTCAGCACATGTACAGAAGAACATGAGCCGGCCATTTTTAGCTTGTTTGAAACCCGAAGGTTCAACACATTCAGTTTGTTTCTTTTGTTTAACACAATATGATCTGACCATTTTATATCACTATATTAGATTAATTATCATCAGAGTCAGACTCATAATCTGAGTCACTTTCATCATTGATGAATTCTCTGTCAGACTCATGCTCACTGTAGTCACTTGAATCATCTTCTGATTCGGATAATGAATAACATTCCAAACATTCATCTCCAAAATGATCAGTTTGTTCTTGACAGTATTTGCAAAATTTCCTCATATACTATTGATTAGATAATTTTTGAAAATCATGATTGACACTTTGATTGTTCATGTCAAAATGTGCATTGTGGATTGTTTTCAATATACTTGTACCCTTTTGTCTCTCAAATAAATAATACAAACACCAATAGCCACATAATACTGAATCTCTTTCTTGGATTTCATCACCTGAATACATCAATCGTTTGCCACTTGTTTACATAAATTGCATAATTTCTTTTGGCATAATTAACCCAAAACTATCAAAATATTCTGCATATTTGTCTCCATTTCGATACGCAACCCAATGTGTACCTGGTCCAATCTGTGAATCCAGGTTAATGATACCAACTTCATCTTTTTTCATGCTGTTTGATAATGTATCTCTGCTGTAAATGCCTTTGAAGTGTTTTATTTTGAGTTTTTTGACCCAATCAATTAAATCAAAGTTACTGAGTGGTTTATTTATGAATTTTACAGAATGTCTCCAATTAATGGAATCCCCTTGAATGGACTGTTTTTGCCTAACAACAGACCTTTTCCTTTTTTTTTTTTTTCCTTTGCCATATTGATCCCATGTACCAAAAAATGGAGGCGGCCTATTATTAACTGGCAGGACCAAATCACCACCTTTTTTGGTTGTGCTTGGAACAAAAACTGGAACCGATCTTTCGGATCTACTTCTATCCACCTGTAACCCTTTACCCATTAATGCATTCAAAACCATTGGAATGCCAATTGAAGCCAGTAAAGTACCCAAAAAACCTTCTGATTGTCCCTTAGTTGGTTTAATTACAATCTGTCCACCAGTATGTATTGCATTGACAATTTGCTTATTTTGTGCTTCAGTGAGCCAATCTTTGTATTTTATTAATTGATCAATTTTATTTTGAGGAATGAGGAAACCACTAACTTGTCCTCTACCAAATATTTTATTGACTCCCACATCTGCAAGCCCAGAAAGTGCTGCAGTAGCTAATGGTCCAACTGCTTTTGCTGCCATTGGTAGCAATCTTGTGCCAATTTTGAATAATAATGACCAAAGACTGCCTCCTTGTTGTACAGCTTTTCGTATCTGTGTTTTGCTTATTTTAATATCTGCTCCAGTTTTGTTTTGAATTGCCTTTTTCAGCCTATTTATTTGTGTTTTGGTTAACATCAGCTGATCCGGTCCAGTTAATTCAGAATTTGATAATCTTATTGTTATTGCTGAATTGTTTCTCAAAGCCCGAGCAAGTTTATCTTTTTGCCCAATTGATAGTTTTACTCCGTGTGAATGATAAGTTGTCATATCTTTTATATAACTAACGTTACATAAAAAAATTTGGATGGAATTAAGTTGGATTTATATCATTTTGAATGGTTAGAATAGAGTATCAAATCAATTAGCATATTTATCGAAACAATAGTTTTCCATCTTTCTGGATGAGCTCAGCTTCTTGTTCATATAATGTCAATGCATAAACTGAATATGCAGCTGCAGTTGTACCAGATAATTCATAATGAAATGTCAGCTTTGTGGTACCATCTTTGATATCCATTTTTTGTTTTGTCAAATGGAAATACACGAATGAAAATAGTGTTTTGAAGTTAAGGACATTTAGCAAAGTTCCCTGGCTGTATTCATTATTTGCATGCACATATTTGAGGACATCTCTGTAAACTCGAGTCAAATCAGCTTCTGGAGTGTAATGTACATCAGGGTATTCATTGCCATTAGCCACAGATAAATGACAATTCAGCAATGTTCTGGGATCTGTTGATACACTAAATGTATTGTACAAAAATGGATTTACTGTTTGTGCTCCAATATTTGCATCATTGATAATAAAAACAAACACATGTCTTGGCTTTGAAATACCACTTGTTATCTGAAAATTACCACTTCTTTGTGTTGATGAATTGCTTTCTTCCACATTTTCTCGCAAATAAACCCATTTATGAGGCTTCAAAAATTGATTCATGTACAGTGATTGTCCTTCTGAATTGAAAGTGATTCGTGGCACAATAAGCTCCATTCTAGTAATCATTACACGACAATCAGCCCCAGCTTGCCAAATGAGGTTGGCATCAGATTCAATCTCCAAATTCAATTCCAATCGTGTTGATGGCAATAACTCATCTCTCAATGCTTCAAAGAATGCGTATCGATTCAATGGTATTTCTGTATTGACAACCGCTGATAGACCCAAAAGCGCTTTTCTTGCAGCAAATGCTTTATTGTAGTTGTCTTCAGTCGATCGTTCTTCAGCGTGTCGGTTTGTATCCAGATAGAAAAACTCATTGGTTGCAGTTGATTGAGGATATACCGGACTATATTCCAATAGATTCTTGATATTGACACAATGATTTGCATAATTACAATCATACACATGTTTACCATTTAGCCTGATGTCCAAATCATTTATAAGACTGTGAGAGCCATTAACAATACCATTATGGTCGTCAATTGCTATATTTGCATTGGCCATTGTTTGGACTTTGAAACCAACGGATATTCTTGCATTATACCAATCAAATGGTGTTACTTCTCCTGTGTTATCGACTACGAAACAATAACCATCTTTCTTTGTGACCTATTATTCCCTGGATTACCAGTATTCAATGGTGTCTCCAATTGGAAGAAGACATCTTCAAATCGTTCAATATATTTTGGATTTCTGAATGATTTCATTTATAAACATATGTTACATTATTTTCATTTTCTCTTTCTTTTGAGTTTTCCACCGGATATCATCTGATTGACTCTCTCAGCTATTTGAAAATCAGTCAGTGGCTGCTCCATTTTTGGTTGGCTCATAAAAAAAAAATGTCACTGATTTTGTTTTGGAAGGTTGTTTTTTGCTCAACAATTGAATTATTTTATCTCCTGCTTTATTACCAGCAAATTCACCAGTTTTGGTGACTGCTTTTTCAGCTGCAGTTTCGGCTCCTTTTTTAGCTAGTTCTTTCGCCGTTTTTCCGAAAAGCTTTGATCCAACTGATCTGAAAACATCCATAATTCCTTCACCATGAATTGATTCATCATGGATATGTTTCATCGCATAACGACCCAATTCTGGGTCAAAACGTGGTTTAAATTCACTTTGTCGTACCATATATTGATATATTATATTAAACTAGACCTGAGAATAAAGCTCATGAACCAGTCAATGCCATTCAAGTCAATTGGTCGACCCAAAGCGATTTATGGATTGGAATCTCACTGAGTTGGTTCAATTCATCAAATACCATTTTGGCAATATCGCTGTATTTCCTCTTTGAATTAAATCTCTTGGTCAATAAATCGATTGTATCGAAATCAACCTTTTTGTCCATTACTTTGCGTTTATCTTTTGTTGCCACAAGTCTAAGTTGTCCCATTAATTTTGGAATATCAATCACGAGTCCACCATATTGCCCAGAAGATGATATTTTGTATGCATTTCTCTTTGGTTGAGTATAACCAGAGCCTTTTTTGATGGCTTTCATTCCTTCTGGAATTATTTTAATGCGTCCTCTATATTTTTGCAATAATTTGATATCTTCATCTATTCTATCAATTTTGTCTTTATTTTTTATCTTTCCTTGGCCCTTTGATAAAGGACCCTTCTTTGTTCCAAGTTTTTTCAACATCTTGCCAATATTTGCATCATAATCATTGATATCAATATCCCCTTTCATAGAAGATTGGAGAACAGAACTCGGAGGTGCAAGATCGTATTGAATCAATTTTTGTACCTCATCGTCTTAAAACCAGCATCCAAATTAGATGCAAAATTAGGTGACATTGATGGTTTATAGCCAATTGGTAGCTTTGCTTCTGGTGATTGTGGTTGTGTTTCAGGCTGATAAGTTAACATAGCAATGTCTTCCAAACCTGAAGTCAACGCTTTTTGTTTTTTCTCCAATTGTTTAATCAATTTGTCCTGTTTTTCATCAATTGTTTGTTTTGTTTCCTCTTGAGCTTTAATAATTGGTTTGAAAGTTTCTGATAAACCTTGTTGTAAATCTTGTTTATCATGCTTGTACTCCTTCAATGTATCTCTAACTTGTTTGGTTATTGTTCCAGCCTTAATCTTGGCTTCAGATAGTTGTTTTAATCTTTGTAGATCCATTATATTATTAACTTATATTAACTTATCTTTTGGAAATCATATATAAATCAACCCCCTTTTTTAGCTTGTTGAGTAAAACAATGATTTATCTAATGTATTGATATACATGGAAATCCCAAATATGACAGACATGATAAAAACACTAATTTCAAAAGATTGTATGGTTACATGCCAAATGACACTTTTCGGATGTTAATATGTGGTAATTCAGGATCTGGAAAGACAAATTTATTGTACCATATGCTGATGAAACCACTATTGTATTATGATAGAATACATTTATATGCCAAAAATTTGGAGCAACAAAAATACAAGGATATGATTCAAACATTGACTGATATATCAAATAGTGTCGGGTATAATGTCCTTGTTTGTAGCAGTGATGAGATAATTCCAGTAGAGGAATTGAAGGATGATGATGCCCAGAAGATAGTCATATTTGATGACTTTCTTTGTGAAAAAAAAAAAACAGAAACCATTGATTAATTATTTCATTCGTGGCAGACACAAGAACTGCTCTGTTATTTATCTGAGCCAATCGTTCTACAAAACACCAAAAGATATTCGACTCAATTGCTCTCATTTCTGTGTCTATGACTTTCCCAGCAGCAATGAAAGAAGTCTGATATCCCGTGAGTTGGGTGTCGACAAGGATAAATACATCAAAGCAACAAAAGAACCATTTTCATTTCTATATGTTGATAAGCCCATGAAGAGAATTAACAGGAATTTTTATGGAACAATATAATCAAATGATATAAATGGAAATATTCAACGAACATAGTTCATCATCTTCTTTCACAACAGGAGGATTCAGAACGGTTCCTCTTCAAGGAGCCGCTGGGCCTTAAGGAATAGGGTTTAAATTAACCCAAAATGGAAATTATGATATACAAAACAAAAAACTTGTTAATGTTAAACAAGGAGCTGATCCCAATGATGTTGTCACAAAGAGCCAAATACAATTGCTGGAAAATGCTCCTGGTAATGTACAAGCTGATAAAGCAGTAATTTACAGCGATACTGGTAGTATTCATACCAATAGTATCTATCTACAAGACACGCCAGACGGGGCTGGTAGCTCCAATGATGTTCGAGTATTGACTGAACATCAGTCTTATGAAAACATTCATCTTCATATACCAGATTTGCAAAACTTTGATGGTTATGGTGGACGAGCTAAAAGCGAAATAATGGTTTCATACAATATATTACTGGACGGAAAACATTTTTTGATATTAATGTTTTAAAACCTGATAATAACGATCAAGCAGCGATTAAAAAGTATGTTGATGATGAGATTAAAAAAAATACAATCACCTGATTTATCAGATTATTTGCAAAAAGATGGCAGTGTTGCAATGACTGGAAATCTGGATATGGGTAATCAACAAATTACGAATTTAGGTGCTAATATACAAAATACATATGATGTCGTTAATTTAGGTTTCTGTGATACCAAATATTTGCAAAAAGTATCCAATAGTGACCTCGATATGGACAATCATAAAATCAAAAATATGGCTCAACCAACTGATGATAATGATGCTGTTAATAAATACTACGTTGATCATAACTTTCTCAACAGGTTAACACTCAATGCTCTTGGGGATGATTTAGATATGAGATCGTTCTTGGAAATCCTTCCAATCCAAATGATGCTTCTACAAAAGCATATGTGGATTCAGAAATAGCTAAAATACCATCTGTTGGAAGTGATTTGAGTGTATATTTGAAAAAAGATGAAAGTGTTGCAATGACTGGAAACTTTGATATGAATAATAAACAAATCAAAGATATGGCTCAACCAACTGATGATAATGATGCTACTACCAAAAAATATTTTGAGGACAAATTGGAGCAAAGTCATCTTGTCAGTAGCCATAAAACAAATGAATTCAAATATCTTGTTGATACTGATGAAAGCAGTTCAGAATATAATATCACAGTGAATGGCATAGTTGATTTCAATCAATCCCCGCATCAGAATAAAAAAGCATATAGCATAACATTGATTAAAGACAGTGGAAGCAATGATTACAGATCAAGGATAAGTTTCAATATTTATACTCTTGCTATTGGAACATACACAATTGTGTTTGAATTCTACCCACCAGCAATGACTAATATTCAATTATCATTTGATGCTTCCGAAGCATTTTTCCACAAAGCTGTACAGTGTGATTTAACTGCTTATAGCAAGCTATTGGTTCAATTTAATAACAACAGCAAACAAACTCCAGATTACATCTATTTGACGATGCATGGCACAGCTACAGGGACTCCTGTTCAATGTCATCTTGTTGTTTACGGTGTCAAAGATTGGTCAGATAGTGTGTATCCAGGAGTGTATGACGGCTTGGACAATGTCATGTTTGAATATAAAAATGGAGATATGCAGATGAATGTTGATATTGACATGAATAACAATAAAGTATTGAATGCAGCTAATTTAATTGCAAGAGATGATAATGACAACTTGGATATGATTGACAACAGAATAATCAATATCGCTGATCCAATTGATGATAATGATGCAATGAAATTGGGTTATTTTATTAATTTATTCACAATTGACTTTTCTGGAACTATTGCTAGTGGTGTTTTAAGACTAAAATCACACCCAACTATCAATTTTCAAATTCAGGAAACAGGAAATGAATATTTCAATTTGTATTCTATTGTTATCACAAGCAACATTCAATTTTCAAATGCACAAATATTAATAAATGGAAAAACGCAAGGTGACACAACAAACGAGGACACATATGTCAGAATTGGAAACATTATCGTTGGAAGCAATACATTTGATTTGCCAAAATCAACAAAATTTGTCAGCATTCAATCTATGACAATATTGGATAGCATTGGAAGAGGCACTTCTTTGACAGGAAATTATATATTGAAAACATTATACTCGGATTATTTTTTGAGAAAGCACAAAGAAATGGAAAAAAAGTTGTGTCTGAGATATTGCAAAGAAATATTGTCACTGACATGGCTTATCAACAATCATCCAAAACAATGGTTGTGGAAAACACTGGACTAAACTATGCATCAGCATACAGATTCAAACTCATCAAAATTGTCTTAACTTTCCCACCTGGGTTGACCCCACCTGGAAGAAGATTATTATCCAGATTGTGGATTACGCATCGTCCTTCTGGTAATAGATTTGGTGGTACTGCCATAACGAACGGTACAGTGACTTGGACCATAAATCGTGTTTATCAACCAGGAAGTTTAATTATAACTCTTCAGGAAATAGGAGGATATGGTTCAGGATTTGATTGGAAAAAAGATAGAGCATTTTGGGGTAAAATATATGTTGAATTAATGTGATAAAATAATATAAAATGCCATTTTCTACAGATGAAAATGGTGACTACATTCTTGATGAAAATGGAAATAAAATTGAATATACTGTTGAACATGAAAACTACAAAGAATCCATTCATATCAACAATGATGGTCATTTGGATACAGAAGACAGACATTTGGTCATCAAAGATGGAGTCAATTCAAATCATGCCATTTCACTCCAACAATTGATAAACAGCAATGAGGATATCATGAAACCATATATTACAACCAAAATACAACAATCAATGCTGCAATTGGATGATGATGTAAAAGGGTTGTTGGATTCAATAATCAAAAAAACAATTTATCCCAAAGTGGATGAAAAAATAGATACAGCAATCACAGTTTTTGCAAACAAATTGAAACAAGATGCATCACAAGATGACCCAATGGACGCCATAATGACTGCAGTTGAAGCAAAAATAAGTAAATTATGGAATGATTTCAAAGATGAATTGGTTGAAGGTGTAAATGAATATTTGAACAACCAAGTTTCAATGAGAATAGGAAGAAAAAGTGGAACAATTGCAAAAACAAATTACAAATGGATAAAATTATTGAGCAAAGATGACATTGAAGGAATCAATATATTGCAGGAAATCATTGTGACAAACACATATATCAGGAGAAATGACAGATATCATCATTCGAAATCCGATTTGGTTGGATCATCATTTGATCAATTGGAATTTTTCTTTGATGTGTCATTTGAGAACTATTATTGCTATTTCAATAATCATCCATCTGATTGGAAAATGGAGTATTTTGTTGAATACATTCGGATACAACTTCCAGACAACAATGAAGAGGAAGAAGAAGAAGAATAAAATATTGTAACAACATTGTATAATGAAGGAATTGCCACAATTGCAAGAACACATCAGATTATCAATGATTGATTATAATCGTTATTATTCTCGGCTAAATGGAAGAGAAATGACATCAATCATGGAATGTCAAATCAAAAGTATCATTGTTTTCACATATTTGCATGAAAAACATTACAATACAGGATTGCCAGATGAAGTTTATCAAAAATTAGTTGATGATGGAATTGGATTAATTGGACCAGGAAATGGATGTTTGACAGCTATTCTCCATAGATTGTTTGGATGGCATCCATATATCAAATCACATGGAATATTGCATGATGCAAATATCATCGTGATAAAGGTTATCTGTATACAATTTCTGCATCAAAAACATATCATTGGATGAAAAAATGCATGTTTTTGGGTCAAATCACTGGACTCATTTATTGCATCAAAAATAAGATAATCATATAATAATACATGAAACAACAAATCATAGTCGTTTCAATCAAGAATTTGTCAATTGTGATCATTGTCGTGATTCATTTTAATTCAAAATTTTTGAACAAATATGAAGGATGGGTATGTAATCCAAAAACAAAAATCATGTTAGCTTTTAACAAAGAAACATCTGTGTAATTAAATGATATATGAAAAACAAACAGAAACAAAAGAAGAGATTAATAATTGATTTCATTCATATTTCAAATCGATTGACAAGAGAATAAATTGATGAGTTGAAAACTTATTACATGTCATATCACAAAAAGATGTGGATGTACAAAAGTGCATACAAAAGATTCAAAAAATGGGAGTTTGCTGGTAATATTTCATCCATTGTGTTTGCAACTGGTGGTATTGCATCATCAATTGCAACCAGTGGAGCTTCATTATTGGCAATACCATCGGTGTCTGTGTTGATTCAAGCCTACATGAAGCATAAAAATATTGAAATCAAATTGTATCAATGTCAATATACTTTTCAAACTTATGGGCATTTGTTGAATGAGATAAAGGAAATAATGAGAAATGGACATTTTGAAAGAAATGATTTGACAAACAAGCTTACTCAAAATGATGATTTCATTTTGGATAATTCACCTATTGTCGATAAATGGGGTGACAAATATGATAAAAAATATCAGGTATTCACTTATGTTTGATTAATAATATGCATGATTTGAGGACCAATAATGTCCATGATATTATTCCAATAAACATTGTATAATTTCATGGTTCTTTTGAATTTTGTCAACTCAATTTTAGAGGAATCAATTTTCATCAATTGCAATATTTGATACAAGAGATATTTTAAATTGATGATTCTTTTTCGTTTACCATTAATTTGTGGCAGTATTTTGTTTATTTCAACGAATATTTTATGAATTTTGAAATTGGTTGAACAAGTGATTTGGACTTTGTTTTTCAAAATAATTTGATCCAATGTATGCGACAAATGATATTTTCTATTATACACTGTTTTCTTGTATATTTTAAACAAATTTGAATGAAAATTGATGTATTCTGTTTTGAAATCTTCACCTACCAGTTGACCACAATGAATGCAAGTCAATTGACCAGTGATATCTCGAATGTTTTGATTTTCACAACAATTTGGCATAGATGGTTCATCATTTGTTGTTTCTTTGTGGTAGTTTCAATAAATGCAGAAATCATAGCAATGTAGGAATTGGCAGGAAGATGAACCCACCTGCATGGAATCATCTTTGATGGGAATTGGCATGATTCTGGCACCCATCGTACCATTCTTGTTCGTTTCAATGGACCTTTGCCCAGCAAAACATTTGACAAAAAATAATGAAAATAGATGAAAATCAAATTTTTTACGCAAGTTTTTAACATAAGTTTTTTGTCACAAGTTTGTTTACACCCAGTAATGTCCATAAGCGAATGAATCAAGGCCATTTGAGTGCAAATATCGTCTATCATCAAAACATGACAAAGATGTTTTATTAATGACAAAGCTTCCAAGTTCATGATTGTGGCTTCTGATTGTTTTTATTTGGTGATGCAATTGTTTCTCATTGAAAAGAACATCTTTGTAATCAGAATGTTCTATTTCTTTTTAGATAACATTCTTTTTGATTCCTATGGCTGTTTTTCCACCATTGTTGTTGTCTTTGATGTATGAATACATTTTGGATCTCAATCCAACAAATTCAGTGATTGGGATTCCAGCAGCTTCATCTTTGAACTTGCCAATTACTTTTTTGTTTGTGGCATCAAAGAATTGATGATTGGATGGATAATCTGAATTATCAAACATATTCCTGTTTTTTTCCAAAAATCTTTGTAAACATCTTCAGCTTCAATTTCATACGTAAGACTATCAGTATCAGTGAATAATAACTTAGCTTTGGCACCATATTTTCTTTTGATAAAGTTATAATGGAAGTCATACATGAGAGTCTTGCTTAAATCCAGAATACACATCCCAAGATATGCCGGCCTATTGAGAGTCAGTGATTCTTTGATTTTATGAACTGCAACCAGATTCTTATTGAATATTTTGCTGCCAATGAATGTTGGTTTTGAAGCTAATTTTGTCAATTGTTTTGGTGTTGTAACTAATCTAATATCTTCTCTTTTCCTGATATTCTCCATTGTTTTACCGAAGACATTGTTATTCATTAATTTGAAAAAGCCCTTCTCGAATGCATTTTTGGGTTGAGTTCTTTGATGAGTATTGAAGTCAATATATCTTTTTAGCCATGGACTTTAATTAAAGGACAGTACTCTATGGATTTTGGTTAATTTAGTCCAAGAGCACGGTATAATTGCAAGTTTCTATAATGCAGCACATATTTGTTTTTATTGGTAAGAGTTGGAATCAATTTGGTGACTTGTCCAGTTTTTATACCGAATTTGTTTGCAATTTTTTGGCAATAATCTGAGAGCATATTTTGTGTCGCTTTGATTTGTTCAGCTGCACATGGATAATCATTGTGTAAATCATGCAATTCATTGGGATATTCCAAATCGACTTCCAAAAGGTATCTTTTATCCCCTTGAGCATTGAGATTAAACCAATTGATTCGGTTTATTTGTTTTTCAGCCAACCATTTGAAATTACCTGTTGGGAGATATTGACTCATTGCCCAGCCATATAAGTTATTTGCATCCAAATACCTGAGATATTTGCTGGATTCATTTGGATTCCAATTTTGCATATATTTATTGTTTGCTTTTCCATATCTATCGGCGATATAACTGATACCACCACGCATTCCTTTTTCAACAAATTGATACATATCAATATCAGTAATAAGTTCCAATTTAACATCAGTCATCTTCAACATTGCATCCCAACTGAGACCAGGAGATGTGAAATAATGACATGGATCCAATCGATAGTACTCCAGGCATGTTTTTCTGAAGTTTTCAAATACATCAGCCAACAGCAATACATCAGATTGGAGATACAAATCATGATATTCTCCCATTGTTTTCAATTGAAATGTATTCCAAACAGTTTGAGCATGATTGTATTCTTCATCAGTAATATGTTCATTATTCATTTGACTGAAAAAATCGTTTTGACTTGGCAATTGTTTTTCATTGAATTTCTCAAAGCTGTCCATATAGTCATATGGATAAACACCTTTTTGCTTCATTAGCTTGAATTTATCATCTTTGAACACTTTTTTTCTTGTATTTTAAAGCTTCTTCAGGCAAGGTTTTAGCCAGATTACTTAAACTCTGATTCATAAATTGGAGACTATCAATGAATGCCAAATGATTGCCCAACATGAATGCCATATATTTCTCCATATTATGTGGTATAACATTGATTTTATGCTTTTTGGTTTGTCCATTTTTGTCTGTAAAAGTATTATTTTCAATGATTGATCCAATTTCTTGCATAATAAAATGGCTATCATATCCTTTCAAATTATGGAAAATAACTGGGATTTTATCTGTTAATTGAAAATTCAAATTGCATGATTCATGAGCTGAACCACGATATTTTCCAGTAACATGACAATGATCCCTAACTCTGACATCTGATTCAGTGTATTTCTTTCCGCAGATATGGCAAGAAGTGGCTGTTTGGAAGTCATTTGCAATGGTTTATTAAACTTTGTTTTCAGAATTTTTGACTGTATTTGACTTCATTCAGCATGGATTCCATAAATTTGTAAACAGCTTTTTCTCCTCGATAATATTGTACTGGTTTGGTATATTTGTCGTTATAACAGCAAACAACTTTGTATCCATAACCACAATCAGTATGTTTTTGATATGCTTCAGTAAATGATTTTTGATTGGATGGTTGGCAACCATGAATTGGTTCAGTGATAGCTTCAAAATCAGCAAATATCACAAATGGAACTTGTAATTGTTTCTTAAAGTTTTTGAAACCAATTTTGGATCCAACTTTGGGCATTTTGATGGCTTGTTGTCCATTGATTACCAGACAAATTTCTTTGTGTTCCAATAACACTTTCTCAGATGAGAAACATTGCAAACAATGCATACAAAAGTGTTTCTTTTTTTCGTTTTTTGTGTAACGGAACATGAATCGATTGAAATCTGTGATAAGACAATAATGTGTGTTTTCATTTTCAGAAATCAGAAGCAAATTCAAGACATCATCAAACTGTTCTTTTGAAATATAAATTGGATAAGGCTGCTTGTTTTCATAACCGAATACATTAATGTTAATACTGTTTTGGGTTTCAATTTTGTTATATTGTTTGATAGAAACAGGGAATTCAATGCCATCATAATTCAATTGTTTGACAAATGATTTATCAGTTTTTTTTTAATTCTTTGTGGGTTGTTATTTCGTGGATTCAAATGTCTGATATGACACCATCTGAAGCATTGATTATCTTCATTCTGTAAATTAATGATTCCTTTTTTATGATGTTGTAGTTCAGTTGGAAGTTTAATATATGAACTACCAGCAAGTGGCTCATATTGGATGATATTGATAAAATGACCATTGATTGATTTGATTAACCAAGCTGAACCTTGACTGATCCATTTGTGAATATCTTCCATGATTTCCAAAATCCAAAAATGGTGCTAAATCATCGGCATTTATAATTGTTTTGGGTTTACTATTGAAATATCCAATTCTGGAGACAATTTCATTTCCTTTTTTTTGTTCAAAATAGATTGTCAAAGTTTCAATAAATTTAAATTCTTTCATTCGTGGTAATAATTGTTTCATAAAATGTGCAATGGCTAACCTGGTTGTATTGAGTTGAACCAGGGGGTCTTTATCATTTTTGATTCCAACTTGATAAGATTTGGTGAAACCCTGGAATGCCCGTGCAGTTTCTGTGATTTCAGTTCTGGGTAATGGTGTTGGAGGAATCTTTTTCATTCTTGGAGCTGCAACAGGCTTATCCATGAATTGTTTTAGAGGAGGAATAATGATATCCATCAATGGAGTAATCTTTTTTTTTTCTTGGTGCAGCAATTGGTTTGTTTGCAAGTTGTTTCGGAGGTTGGATAATGTTATTCTCATAATTTTGTACCATTTGTCGGACAGATTTCCTTGGATATGGAATTGGTTTCATTCTTCTTGGCGCAGTAATTGGAGTTTCTTGTTTTCTCCATAATTTATTCCTCGGCAATGGAACCAGAGTTTCTTTTTTCAAAGTTAATTCAATCAATTGATCTTTTGTCAATTAGATTTGTTCATATACTTATATGATATATTATTTTCGTGTGTGCGTTTGTTTCCAATATTTTCTGAATGAGAGGCCATTGGATAACCTCTTAGCGATACCAGATTGGGCAGAGATGAATGCAGACTGGCGGCAACATTCATTCCAGGGTTTTGCGTGGGCGGAACACCTGGACGGTTCCTATTTATTTCTTGTGTTTTTGGCATTTTGACCTGAATACTCGTTGAATACTCAGGTCAACAACAAATTACCAAAATTCCATATCTGGAAAATGATTCTGCAATTGTGTTCGGTATGGAAAGTCACCATTTTTAATTTTTTTAATAATTGCATTGTATTTTGTATCAACATCTTCTTGATATTTTTTCCACCAACAATCAATACATTCACCAGATTTGCTGACTGTTGTCGTGTAATTACAAATTTCACAGTATTTTATGTCTCTTTTGTATAAATGGTCATCTGGATGCCGTTCTGTGTCACTTTCATAGTTGCACTCCAAACATATTTCTCCATTGTGTTCTGTGACATTCAAACATCCACCACACAGTCTTGTTTTTTTCTCACTCATTTTCTCCATAATATATATACTCATTTTGTCTTTATATGATAAACATTTTTCAAAATCATGCCCAAATTAAGCTCCAAAAATACATCATCCATCACTGAATTCAAAATGTTGATAAGTTAGTCTTGTATTCGGTGATTATTAATCCCTGTAAAGTGGAAAATCAGTGTCATCCAAATCATGACACATTGTATAATACATCTTATTTATAATCTTGTTTTCCATCCTTGAAAACTCACAATCATTGTCTTCAATAGGAGGAAATTCCATTAATCTATTTATTGTTTGTAATTCATCTTCTGAATATGGGCTGTTCAAAAATTCTTTTCTGGCTTTATGCATATGTTTTATATTTTCTGATGGAGTAACCAACGAAAGATTTTCACTGGAATTGTCTTGACGGTTGGAATTGATGTGATTAATTTGCATTCCAGGTGGAATTATTGATTGATTTACAGCTTCATAAACAAATCTGTGAGCTTGACATGTATTGTATGGTCCAGCAGAAATTACATAGTAACCGTTTTCAGATAAGTATCCTTTTCTTGGTTCCAATCTTTTTCTATTTATAATATAACCATCAACTGATGCTGCGTAGTTTTGAAATGTTGGATGAACAAAATATGTCTTGTTATTGTGATCATAGGTTTTGCTCATATTCTGAATATAAATTAGTTTACATTATTTTATAACCGGTTTAAACCGGTTTTTAGTGGACCAAGGAAAATTTAGGTTAACAAAAATTCAGGTTGAGAAATTTAGTTACGAGGATTTAGGTACCGAGAATTTTTCCAAGGTCAAGGTCACGCTATTTACAGGCAGCTACCTTGGAAATCAAATATTGTATTAAAGGGCTTGAAAAAGATATTGATGATAGGTGAGTTGGGGTCCAATAATGTGTCATTTATGAAAATCGAAAATTGATGACTTGGGTGGATTTAAGCAATGAAAGTTGGTGAGTTGGGGGTCAGAAATGGTACAGTTTTGAAAAATGGTCTCATACCAACAAACATCTAACTACTCAGTTTGGTTGTTTACTTCCTTGCGCATCATCGTAAAGCTTGACATTTCTGGCTGATCTCGAGGTTCAATCAATGCAGACCATGTAGGAGACGTGCTACCGTCGCTGGGGTATTGAAAGAATATTTTACGAAAGGGTGAGCTCGTCTTTGGACTTTCTTAGTTCTGGTAACAACTTTAAACCACTTCTCGATGTTTGCAAATCGGATGAAATACTCATCTTCGCGTTTGACGTATTCAGTTAAAAACAACCCAAAGAAAAAAGACCATCGATCACGATTTGAGTGTGGCACATGACAACCAAGGATATTTCGGAGAAAGTAAAATTCAAACTTAAGGATCCATTGAGCCTGTGAAAAAGCAATAATTCTAAATTTACAACCAGTATTTACAGACTGAGTATAATTGCTAATGACGTTGAAATCGATTCCTTACCCTAAATGTATGGTTGGTATATTATGCGTTCTCAGCTAAGAAATCTATATATGAATCCAAGGGACCTACAAACATGAAGTACCGAGTAGTGCAGCTACTAAGTCCAAGAGTGGAATCATGTAGATTACTACAAGATTGACCTCTGTAGGAGCCAATCAACAGGTAACTGACGTAAAGGCAGGAACCTACTACCCCGAGCGTACAACTCCCATATACAGACCTATTATTTTTAGATTGAAGTTTCCACAATTTCAGTCTCCGCTGAAGACTTATAACCAGTCTCAAGCTCTGCATACTTCTCATGTGAACCGGAATTTAAAGTTTAGCGGGAAATAGTATTTCCATGCGTATCTAGAAATAGACTGACCTGTGAAAACGTCGTAGTAAAGGCCTAGTGTGTGAGTTGTACGCTTCGAGAAATGCGCTCCTGGCAAAGGAAAGCATGAGTCGGATATTTAGTCTATTGTGGTATCTTTTGGAGTATTTAGAAAGGGATAACAGCTCTTTCGTTGTTCCTCTCATGGTTTAGAGATAATTGTCCTAAGGTTTATTAGGATGAGTGATTATTGAACCCCCTATCCACCCACTTCCAACTAAGCCTCGCTGATGCATTTCAATAGAAATAAGTCTCAATTTCTTTAGTAAAAACGTTGCTTTTCCTGACACAAAGTCATTCAAGCTCTGGGAAAGGGAAGCACTCCCAACAATTTAACAAGTGGTATCCCTACCTTTTTACTTTTGCAATGAATGACATGGGGTAGGGGTAGATTATTTTTTTTTTCACCAAGGGTCAAGTCCAGTTTTATATTCAGTTAAAGTAATCGTTTTAATATATATATATATATATATATATATATATATATATATATATATATATATATATATATATATATATAAAAGCAGTTTAAAGATGGTTTGCCAAACGAAGACTCCCAGTAGAAGGATCCGTAAGGATACCGTGTCTCAAGTTAGATTGTAGATTAGTGTAAGCAAGTTTCGACTTGAAGACAAACTTCTAACTGTTCCGGCTTTTAATTCACGACGTTTCGGCCTTCGGCCTTCTTCAGATGGAACACGGGATAAAATTTAAAAGCTAAAAGCTAAAAATCTAAACAAGTTTACAGAGTCGCCTAAATTTATATCAATACGAATAATAAAAAATAACATCATGCAATATAATACAATAGAAGACAAAGAAAATTGCGTAACTAGTAAAAAGGTAAAAAACATCGAAAATATGACAATGGTAACAAAGGTATTTAAATTACTAAGTGCAACATGGTAGGCTAATTAGGTGTTGTAGCATATGCGATTTTTAGATCTAAATTCGCGTCTTTTGTTGAGGCCGTGAGGGTTAAGTGTAAAAAGCTGCGCTGTCCAATAAGCTTCTCTAGTAAGTAGTAGTTGATCAAGATAAACAGCGTCTCCCTGACCCTTAATTTGTTCAATGACAATGAAACTAATTTGGGAAATTTCATGCTTGATACAATTGAAATGGACCGCCAACTCGCATGTTTTTTTGTTGTTGAGCATGGATGATTTGTGATTACGAAAACGTACTTTAAATTCAGTAGACGTAGACCCTACGTATTGCAATTTGCACTTATTACATGAGGCTAAGTATACAACGTATCTAGATGAACATGTCAATCTCTGATTGATCTTGTATGTACGACCTGTGGCAAAGCTCTTAAAACTAGTGTCCTCGATCAGAAAATTCTTACATAAATCACACTTAGATGAACATTTAAAACA
>NW_028145574.1:0-55000 GCF_977016875.1 Pavona decussata
ATATATTTTTCGCTCGAATTCGCGCGGCTTAGCTCCGCTCGGGCTGGCTCGGCCCGACAAATTTATTAACCTCGCTACGCTCGGGCCTTCGACCCTCGCTTCGCGAGGAATTACATGTATAGCACAAAAATTGTTCATGGCTTGACAAACAAGGTGTATTACATTGTGCACCTCGCTTGCTTTTGCTTCATGACGTAAAGAATGAGGTATTACATGTGTAGTGCGCTTGTTTAAACTTATGGCTTAGGAACGAGGTATTAATTGCATTTGTAACGCATTTGTTTTCTCTGAGTGAAATTGAGATGCATTTTCCATTTAATAACTATGGTTGTCCAGTGAAAGGACTCGTACAACTTGAAAACTTAAATTCACAGCTTCCTCCTGAGTGAACTTTAATGAGATGCATTCTTCCACTCGACAACTTTGCTTGTCGGGTGGACAAAACTAGTCCAGTCGTAGCCCTGGGTCAAAAAAACATATTTTTTTACTCATATGAAGTCAACGGTTTGCAATATGACTGAATAAATGAGGCCGTTTATTAAGCCTTTATGGCTTTCTTGTTTAAAATTACAATGTGCTTGACAAGAACCCAATGACAACTGCATTGCAACTTGCGCATGTTATTTCTCATGTTTTAGGCTAACCCATAATTTACTTTTTTGTGATGCAAAATAGGGTAAAATGAAAACTGACTTTGCTGAAATATTTCTTCATCAAAACATGAGATGCAACTTGCCTGAGTTTTGTTTGAGGTGAAAGTGAAAAAGCCCCAAGTTTAACACCTGCACTGGTTTGATTCAGCTTGCCTAACTTCACATTTATGGTGGTCATAAACATTTAAAAGACGATTTTGCACATCCTCTTGTACGCAAATGTTATCCCTAGCATCTTCACTACCCTTGTCCTAAATTATCTCTATTGACTAATCATGCACATGAACATCAATCTGGATGCCCAACTATGAGAAAAACACAAGGGTCTCCCAGATGTAAACAATAACAGAAGCACATAAATTGCAAACTGGATGGGTGATGTTCTTTAAAAGTTGTACTTTAAGATCCTTTAAAGGGCACACTTTAAGGCTATTAATTAAAGTTCGCACTTAAAGACTCCTTAAAGTCACAGCACTTTACAATAACAAGTTCTATTATATTTTGTAAGAGTTGTTTTTTCAATATGTAATTCTGATGTATAAATGTCTAAACTGCAGCAACACAAAAATCTGCTCGACCAACCTGCAAAATCAGTGCCGAGGCTTTTGCTCCTAAGGGAATGAGGTTAGTAATGTATGAAGCTGTTATCTTGAGATGTAATTAACATGCTTTCTCTTTCTGTGCACTTTTTTATTCACAGAGACAAGCAAAGTAGATCAAAATTTGTTGGGCTTAGGAAAAGCCAGTGAAACCAAACGCAATGATAATTTACCAGAAATTGATTACTCAGGACACATGTCACCCTCAAGAAATGAGAGATTTGAGAGTTTGCATGTAGATTTGCAAACGACTGACACTGAAGACTGCAATATTAAAACTACAGTCACTGGTTCAAAAGAGCTTGAAGCAGGGTATGAAATTGAGGCGAATATTGAAAATGAAAAGTCGGAAAAAATGGAAAGTGATTGTGGTGCGGATGATGCTTCATCAACACAGTCCAGGGTAACATCAGATGGTGCATCTGAGCCTGATAATCCTAGAAAACCACCTCCAAGACCGCCGCGACCCTTAAAGCGTAGCACCAACCCAGAGCCAGAGCTCACAGCAGATTTTAAAAGTAGAATCCTTGGTAAACAAACAGGTCCCCCACCAAGAGATCTGTCTAAAAAGGGGAAACCTTCTGGGCCAGAACAGGTTGATTTCCGAGGTCAGTTGAAGAAAACTGGATTAAGAGCTGATAAAGACCTGACAGCACAAGGGAAAAAGAAGCAACAGCTTCATGAGGGAGACTTTCGTGGGCAGCTGAAGGCAACAGGTGCCGACACCTCAAGAAATCTGTCAGCATTAAGAAATACAGGTAAGAAAAAGGAAGGGCCTGTACAGGTTGATTTCAGAGGAAATCTAAGCAAGACCCAGGATGAAAGTACCTCTGGAAAGATAGCTCCACCACGTCCTCCCCCAACATACATGTACTCAAGCAAAAAAGGTGATGGTGGAAGTTCAGTCTCACACTCATTGGCAAAAAGCCAGACAACAGAAGCTTCTTTTTCTAAAGAGAATGGCGAGCCAGCGGAAAGTTCTGGAAATACAGTTCGAAAGATTTCTAGCGCAGACTTGTTTAATATGCTGCACAAACCAGTTGAGACTTCTAAAGAAGGCTATCTTGTGCAGCGGGGTATTAAAAAGGCAGAAGCATCCAAAAGTTCCCCTCAGAAATTTGGTAAACCATCAGTTGACACTTCGGCAGAGGATGAGAAATTTAAGGCTCGAATGGCTTGGAGGAAGGAAAGATCAGATAAACAGTTTCTTCCTGGGAAGGGTCCTAATGCAGAAAGGAAAATGTCTGCTGGTGTGGAGACCAAAGATTTTCAGGCTATTCTGAAAAAAGCTGGTGTACAACAATCAAGAGCATCAGAAATAAGTGCAGATCATGACACCAAGGAGCAGCCTTCTACCAGTACAAGTAGAGGGTAGGTTTTTATTTTATAATTCTGATTTTATTGTTTGTGATGTGTGTCATGTTCTGTAGTGCAGTGTCATTTATATGCATGCTGTCTCTAACTCTAACCTTCAGTCTGTGTAAAATTCTCTCCTATTGATTTTCTATTTTCTCTCTTTACTCAATCTTTAGAGAACCTGATCTGACTTCAAGTGTGTCTGGCATGAAGAAGTCTCTCTGCTTAATGTAGTACATTGCTTTAGCTGTAGAATTTACTGCAACTGAAAAAACGTTTCTTTTCAAAACTAAATCAAAGGCCATTTTTAACAAGGTACAGGTAAAAAGTTCTTACAATGTAAGAAAACCTTCTGCTATGATGAAAAGGAGTTCTAGAGCTGTTCTACAGTAACAGAGATGATCTTTTTAATCAGTTTTTTGTGATTCTGATTGTTATCAAAGAATCTGTTGAAAAGTAGTTTTTGAGCATCAAGTGCTTATTAGGCATGTGTGTTGTAAAGTTACATGTACATTTTACAAAGCAAGTTTATTATTAAAAAGAGAAAGATCAACAGTTGGCAATTTAAGGTATATTTGAGCTTAAATTTTCTCTGCCTTTGGTGTCTTTGATTTATGGTCCATATGTGACTGTAAAATTATATTTTATGTTTGTCACAGTAGCTGTCAAAGATCGTTGTTCCTAATGTTCAGATATAAGAATATGCTGGTTTAAGATCTTGTCCTAGTTTCCTTTCTCTTTTCTCTTGATTTGGTTTCTTGCATTGGATCATTTTGGGAGTTTAAGGGTTACATTTTCCCCTCACTCTATTAGACATCAAACCAAGCTTTTCCTTTAAGTGATACAACTGATATACATGTATACTCTTGCATGCTGTCTCTAAGTGCTGTATGATCATTCATTTAAGAGTAAAAGAAGGCACTCCCACGAAGGGGTCCAAATTATTGCTTAATCATAACTATAACAAAATTCTTGAATCTGATTGGTTATCAGCAGTCCCTATTTGAGCATTTATTGGACAGCTTACTTGCCATGCCTTGTGTAATTTGACAGTATGCGTCATTTGCGTGTGCTGTAATTAAATCAATCTCGAAACTTAGCTCAACTGTTGTCCTCTATTTATTCACCAAAAAGTTCAACTGTTGGCTTTTTTTTTCTCAAATTTTGATTTTAATTACTGATTTACTGGTAACAGGACTTTGTGTCATCCATTTCTTTCGGTAATTATACTTGTGATTAAACAAATCGGACTCCCGCTGTGCGGCCATCTGATTTTGTTAATCACTCTTATGATTACAGACTGAATTGGACTCCACTCATTCCTGTTACCATTATTCATTGGTCAAGAAATCAGAAAAGTGCTCCAAACATGCCTAGTTTTTGCATGCATGACAGATTTTTTTGGGCTAATTAAAATTGCTAAGAATTTTGTCATTATTTATTTAAGGCCACTGCTTTAATGTAATGGCTAAGTTAGTAGTCGGTGTGGTCAAATCGTTAGAGTTCAATTTCAAGATAAAAAGAAAATATGGATCAACTTTCAGGACACAAAATCCACAGTTTGTACAAAAACTGGGCAAGTTTGGTCCAGCACTCATTTGATTCTTGGCCAAAAGAGAGATATACACTTCTTTTGTATGAAGGCCTCTGGAGTTATTATCCAAAATACTTTGGTTGGGGCTTAAAAACCGTCTTTAATCAACTTAAGACTACTCTTTCTCTTATGCATGTATCAGGAAGACAAACTTGTGCACCTTCAGGGGTAATAATATTAATCTATACAAAGGATACATCTTAAATTAGAATCAACCATTTTTATAGGTCAAGAAGTTAAGACCAGTCATTATAATGGTAGAAAGCAGAGTGACAAAACTAATGATCTGTGACTTTGGATTGATTTTCTTCAGAGGCATTCGCCAGTTATTGGCAGAGAGAAATGATTTTAAAATTTTTATCAATAAAAAGTAAACCACCTATAATTTGTGATGTAATTGTTTGATTGTGAACTGGAAAATAAACAAGGCTGAATAAACTACACACACAAAAAATCGATGTGTCGAGTGTTGCTCTGTTATTCAACTAAATCTAATTAAGATAACTAAAAGACCCAAAGGGAAAACTATTCCAAAAATTTAGCAACAACTATTTCAAAAATGCTCAGTACTAAATATCTATAAAAAGTGAACAACTTCAATTCGTAATATGGCTTAAGAGAAAGAGCAACTGTACATGTAATGCACACACATTTGGAAAAACAGCATGAAATTGTTAGGTGAAAGCTACATAGTAATTAGTTGTAGAAAAATATTCATACTCTTGTAAATTTCGTGGTAAATAGTGTATGTATGACAGCATTTCTTGCTTAATCAATGTTTGACCCTTGATGCTTGACGTTGATGCTTGGTGAAAGGATTAAAGATTGCTGATAAGATCAGATTTGGGATTTCAAGCTTGAATCCAGTTGTTTGATGTAAACCAGATGGATGGTTAGTCTGTTTTGTTCTGGGGCTCAAGGATGACACTTTTCTCAACAATCTCAATTCTTTGCTCTGCTACATACTTGTAACTAATGCAGTGATATGTGTTATATGTTGTGTGCAAATGTTTAAGTCCAAATTTGGTAAACAGTGCTGCTAAACTGTTAATTATAAATAATAACTTAAATAAGTGTTAAATAAATGTACAAGAATGTGATGTTGTGTGTAGATAGCATTGAGTATTTATGGTATTTTAATTCTTATAACATTTAAATTTATGCTACAATCCTTAACCAGGTTAGTTGTAAGGAGAAAAGACTAGCAAAAGTACGATTGACCTACGTGTATTCCCCTTTACCCACACAAGTGAACTATCTTATGAAATCACCACATATGTTACATGTAATTTTACATGTCTTTCAGTCATTCATTTATGTAACACAATTGAGGTTAACTCCTTAAGGCAGGTTTATTGGGACAGATAATCCCTCAGAGATACTGTTTGCTGCATCTCACAATAACCCTCTGATCTTCCAAACTGTGAAAAAGTGAATACTCTCATAAGGGCCATTTGGTGTATTTGGGATAAATTATTTGTTGACAAAAATGAATGTAACGTCCCCTGAGAGTGCCAAATGTCCAGTTTGTCCAATTTTTCTACATTACAGTTTGAAAGAATCTAAAACCACTTACTTTTACAAGAATGTAATGATCACACCTTACAATTTCATGCAACTATACATTCATCAAAACGTCAATAGAACATTAATTTTTATGTCTTAGCTAGTAGTGTTTCTAAGAAAGACAACACAGAGTACATTCTTGTAGATGTATTCTAAAAGATGCTTAACCTTTGTTGGTGCTTAGGTAGCATTTCACACAATCCCCTTGAAGTCTTTCTTAATGTATTATTGTTGTATAATCTTGGGCATCTCATGTAGCCTTAAATGGTCCCCTTTTCCACCCAGAGAAACCTCATGTTTTTGCCTGAGTGCCAATAATATTGTACATGCTTGGTGAGAAACATCTTGTTTTAATTTGTTTTTGGTATAATTTTAAACATCATTGCTCTTCCTTTTGTTGTTTAGGAGTGAAAGATTTTCTGTGGACATCCAAAACAAAAATGAACTGCAAAAGTTGCGAGCAGACCTTTTACGTGAAAAAGAACAGAAGGACAAGGAAGGCGTTGTAACCACAACAGAGAGAAGCACTAAAGTTGAACAAACTGATGGAGGACAGGTGACGAGAGAGGTTACAAAGACAACTGAAGTCCTCAAGGCAGGGGGAGCACCAGTGACTGTGTCGAAGACAACTAGTAAAACTGAGGTCCGACGGACTGCAGGAGCTGGAAAAGGTGGGCGAATCTCTATGCCATTACGAACATTGTGTCCCATTCACTTGTGTCCCAAATGAGATTGGTAGCATATATGTGCCTGAAAGGCCTGTTTTAAGTGTGACTGATCCCAGTCACTGTTCTATAGCTGCTACATTTTTATTTAATTTATACCATGTCAGATGATGCAAAAAAAGGTTTTATTTTAACTGGTAATAAGTAAAGATTAGGGACTGCGTTTGATGACCTCGATCCCAGGCTCTCCCTCCTTTGCCAAGTTGGTGATGATGTCATCCACCCTGCATAATCTGTAGGGGATGTAAACAGTTGACAACTGGAGCAAATTTGTTCTGTAAAACAAACATGTTAAGCCAAGAAAGATGAGTCACTGACCTCTTACATTTTAGTGCATTTATAATAATTTATTTTCTATGGCTGGGACCATTTCAGGAGAGTTTGTTATTTGAAAATTGTTGAAGGGTAGTGCAAAACAATGTTTTAATAATTAAATTTATCACAGTGGTGCTAAGGAATTGTTTAGAGTGAGATTAACCCTTTCACCCCTAAAATCAATGAACAAATTCTCCTATTTTGCCCCCACACTTTTCTATAAAAGTATCAAGTTTCTATAAAAGTATCAAGAAAATTCACCTTGGGTGATCATATCCTTAATTCTTAGACCTCAGGAGTTGAATAAGCATTAATATTACAAGGAGAAATTTGATGCTGATCACTGTTAGGGCTTAAAGGGGTTAGTGTGAAATTTTCCAAATAAAATAGTGGATAAAATAGTAGCTGTACATACATGTATTTAATGTCTGAGCCAAGAACCTATTGACATAGGTGGCCAGTGTGGGTCTTTAGAACCATTAATTAACAAAATCGATCAAGGCTCCTGTTTTGGGAAATTTTAACAGGCTTTATTATAATGTACTGCCTCTTATCTCTTGTCCAGCTAACTATACAAAAATGTAGCTTCAAGAAGCTATAGTTAAGAATGCCAACTTTGTTTATCTTTGTAATTACTCGGGCCGTAAGGCTGACTGAGTTAAGGTTTCGGTAGCATTATCAAATTCTTTTTTCTTTTTGGGGCTGCGATGGGCCGAGAGATAAGACTTCGGGCCACAAGTTATTGTTCTCGGTCTCGTTTTTCTTACTCGGCTGGTACGAGTTTCGTTTTCTGTCGTGTTATCAAATTCTTTAAAATCTCGGTCGCATTCTTTCTTTTCCGGCTGTGAGGAGTGTTTACAATATGCGAGCCAGACGTCCAAGGCATGAACAAAACATGCGAGGCATGAACAACCCCAACATAAACTGCTATTAAACCGTTAAGCTAACCGGGGAGCTATTTAAGCTAACCTAAGTGCTGTTTAGGCTAACTGGAGTGCTCTTTAGGCTAACCGGAGTGTTTTTTAGGCTAACCTGCGTGCCTCAAAGCTAGTTTTGTTTAACCGAAAATTTGGCAACTAAATCAGTCTATGACCTCGCAGGCCAAGATAGATAAAGATGTCTCACGTTTACTATAGAAAAACAATCAATGTAGAAACGGTTTCTGTCTTCAAATGAAAGGTGAATAACACATGCTTTCCCCTGAATTTCATTTAAAAATATAAACAGCGAAACATTGAAAAACGTACAAGGATATAAACGTACGCGTGATGCATAACGTTACTCTAGATCCCGGTGGGGGGGGGGGGGGGTACTCAACAGATGCTTGGGTAGGGAGGTGCGGCCCGGGCGTTCACCGATTTCCCTATCCCGTTTAAAACAGAATTCAAAATTTTCCGGCCCTTTCTAAGACATTTAACCCAAAATCACATCCTGTTTAAGACTAGAATGAAATAAAAATACACTAGTTTCTTACTGTATTTTAATGCATTGGCAATCACAATCTGTTTAAGCCATTAGGTCATGTAGGGATACCCTGTTTAAGACAGAAAGTGATGAAATAGATACCCTGTTCAAGACAAAACACCCTGAAAACCATACCCTATCGGGCCGCACGTCCCCGTTAAGGTCACGTAAGGGAGTACCCCCCGGGTCTAGATCAGACCGAAAATTACGATCCGTCATTGACCCGGCATCACATACGTATTAGGACCGTACTAATGGTTTCTGTCTCTAAACGAAAGGTGAAAACGTAAGGATTAAAGCTTGGGGATTATAAAAAGCATTCGTATGACAAATGTCGTTTTCCCCTGTATTTCATTCTGACTGCAAGAAATGCAATTCTATCTGGTGGTTACTTCACTATATCTCTGTATCTATCTATTTGGTAGCCTGCGAGCAAGCTCTCTTGGGGGTGGGGGGCGGGAGGGGGAAAGAGGATCCACCCCCAAGAGAGCGTGCTCGCAGGCTAACTATTTGGGGGAATTGGGGATGCTGGAGGTTATCACTGTTAAAAGATTGTAGGCTTTACGCACCACACAGTCAAATATGGCCTGAGTATAAGCTGGAAACAGCTTCTTGTTCTTACTAGAATTGGTTACATTAATGTTTTCTAATGCTTTTTACAAGAGATAAATTCTTATTTATTCCAACACATTTCTTTGCATGCTAGTTATGATAATCTGTTTTTGCAAAATCCAGGCATGTAATAGATGATAATGTTGATTTTTTGTAAGTTATGGCTCTATTTAGTCACTGTGAGTGATCACTCTTGTTCAATAATAACAGATTTTGGATTTTGTACACATAAAAGGGAAATTTTTGTTTGGAACTTTCCACCATTGGCTCGTAAAGTGATTTGAAATCTTTTACCGAGTTCTGCAGCCCTGAGACTTCTTATAGCTACATGTAAGAGGAGAAAGCGTCACCATTTTGAGTTTTAGTAACTTCCTGAACAAACTCTTGAGTCTGACTCTCTGTAGAGATTGTTAGTATAAACCTCCTTTGTGACTGTCATGGGAACACTGTGCAGCGTGCAAAGAAAGTCGTGTCCGATAGCCCGGGGCTAGTGGATTTTGGGATCGGGCTAGTGGATTCTGACCATCACTTGCCCGACGGGCAAGTGAAGGTTTTTGGGAATTAAAATTAAAAAAATTACTGTACGACATACTATTTTAACTTCCAGTTACATTTATGTGAACCGAAAGCCGTTTTTCAAGCTGATCTCACAAAGGGAAATCCTTTGAAAAAAGTATCGCATAACATTTCATGCCTGACACGTAAGACTTTAAAATGCGTGAAATTTTTCCTTCGTAGTCTTGTCCACGCAATCTTTAAGCAAAAGTAATTTAAAAAATGACTTACTCTTGCTAAATAAGAATTATTTCAAGGAAGGCTAATTGTCTGTATTTATTATGCTTCATTATTCAATGAACGTAACAAAAAGGTTTTGATCCTGTACTGCAGTAAATTCAGTTTCGTTCATGGTTTTTACATAGTCACATGCATTTCAATAAATTCTACGGTATGTATTTTAATATATACTGTATAAAAACAGTTGATGAAAATTTATCGATCATGTCCTATTGCTTTCCCATAAACTATCAGATGTAAATTGCGAAAATGAAACAATTTTGTTTCCTTTGAAACCTTTATCAAAGCTGACAAAATCTAAAAATGTTCATTTCTCCAGAAATTTGCTTAATTTTGTTTACGAAGGCACTGATGCGTGACATGGCACTTTCTGCTTACGCGTGAAATCTGACAGCCAAACTTTTTTCTTTTTAGAAAACTAATCTACTTGATGTAATACTTTTGTGTGAAAAGCAAAAATATGATGAAAGATGTCAAGTTTTATGCAAAAAGATATGATTAGCAGTGAACTTTTCAGTTAATAAATGTGCTCCTTTCAGCTGGAGACATTTTCTGGCAGGAAATATTTTTTGGCGGCAAAATGCATGATCAAGTTCTGACTGCGCTGTTGTCAGCAGGTTTCCTCGTTGTTGTGTTAGCGTGTCTAGTGGGAATTTGTTTTAATTAGTTTCAAACTAGTTTTGCTCAGAAGATGTGCGTAGATTTATTCCAAATTGCAAGACGTATGTTAGTCTAAGTCATTCATGTGTTGCACATGCTGAGATTCATACATATTCATCACTTGTTTCTTCATGAGACCTTTTTCTTTTAGTATTTGGTTCATGTATGTTCTAATGATTACAAAATGTAATGAGACTTTGAACAGCTAGGAAATACAGCTTCTAGTTGATTTACATGACTGCTTGTTTCACCTTATTTTTTTACTCCATCATTTAATTACCAATTGACATTTATAATGAAAGAAAGACAGAGTCGTTCACGACCAAAAATCAAGAGTTAATCATTGTGCCAATGTGTTAAGTTTCTTACCAGGCCAACTTTTACCATTAATTAATGGTTTCGTTAAATTATGGTGGATTGTCAATTTTAATAAAGCAGCTAACTAACTGACTAGTCATGTAATTAATAATTATCTGATTAACACATGTACTGAATAAATTAATACTACTTTAGCGACTTGTGATTTTTTTTTAGGCTAGTTAAAATGACTTTCGGGGCTAGCACTGACTTTCTTTGCACCCTGCTGTGTTAGCACAATTAAACAAAACAAAACTAGTTTAGCTCAGCCATCCATGAGTCATTAACTCCTCAGAGTTACTGTCTTGTAATTTCTTGTCTTTAATTGCCACATTGTTTTCTGAAATTAGTTGTGCTATTTTCTTTTCGGTAATTTCGTTTTTCTTTTAATATTTGTCAACACATGCATGGTAGCCAGTTGAGGTCAGCGAAGCTCAAGACACAAGTTTTTATTTGTTGACCAGCATCAGTTATCATGAGAAGTAGGGTAAAGACATCTTATTGCAAGTGTCTAGAGCTATAAAGGATGCTTCTGTGTTGTTTTACTATGTTTTTCAAACCTGTTTTAATTTGTTCAAATGGTTTTAACATAATTTTACCTTTCTGACAGTTAGTAATCAAGTTATTGAAAAGCTCATTGCACAACCCCAGTGCTAGAGAGAAGGGAGGTCAAATACAGAGCACCTAACTTGTTATTTTTTTTTTGTCACAATTTCTTTGTAAATTAGGAACTTCCATTGAAGCAATGCTGGCACAGAAGAAGAAGGAAAAAATGATGGCCAAGAAACAGCAACAAGCAGATACTAGGAACAAGAGGATGGCTTTCAAAGAACAACTAGAGGCTCAGTCTCCTAAAGTGTATGTAGAATTCTCTGTTATCAAGAGTAACTAAACACAGAAACTTGCTCCAGAACCACATTTTTTTTGTTTATTTATTTATTTATTTATATTTGGATCATACAGTTTATTGAAATCCTGCACATACATACAACACGGAAAAGGACTAATTCTAATAATTACAATCTTTGTAGTAAACTAAAGCTGTGTTCACACTTGCCCTCTTGAAACTATAATTGAATTTTAATCAAATTATATTTGGGGGTGTCCTCATTAACTAATAATTACAGTCCTTGATTATAATCGGATTACGATTATTTCAAATAACCTCAAGGGGTTAGTTTGAAGTAATTATATTTAAAACACGAGTAGTAGTGTTTTATCGGGATTTAAAACCATGAGGTGCAGCCGAATGGTTTTAGACCCGATAAAACATGTGCTGCGAGTTTTTTGAATGGCTTCAAAAACATTCCTGGTAAAGCGTGTGTCAAGAGAGTTCATAACAATGATGCTTTTGTGAACGTTGGAAATAAGCATCCGAGAAAAACATTAAATACCGCATACTAATAAGGACGAGGATTTACCACGTTTTAAAACCACTGCACGTGATTTGATAGGTCAATGGGCTTATTAATTATTAATGAGTTTATGAAGTAATAATAGTGCACGATCGACCAAAGTGGCAACATGTGGGGGAACAGAGACGAGACTCCTTATTGCCTTGTGGAGTGAAGAGTCAGTGAAAGAAACTCAGTGTGGGATCAAGTAAGCCAAGGAATGGCTGAAGGAGGGTACACAAGAAGTGCACCACTGTGTCGTGTTAAATTAACAACCCGAGGCACAAATATTGCAACATTTGTGATGGCAGCCTTTCGAACCTCTTTTCTCCCCTGAGAATCGCTTGTGATGGTGGTGAAAAACATGGCCGCCAAGCTGCAATTGGGTGTCATTTTGTTTTTAACTTCAGATTGCGAGGTTACTCTGCCAATTCTCTTAAATTTGAATGGTATCATAATTAAACAAAATTAAATAGACAATTAAATGGAGTGTGATAGCCGCAATTGTACTTTAGTTGAATATAATTTAAGATTAATAATAATAATAATAATAATGGCAGTTTGTTCACAAATCCAAGTGAAAAGATTATGCAAGGGCTGCTTTGCAGCCTGCAGTAGAAGCATAATTGTATGAAATAATAGGAGGCGAGATATAAAAATGTAAATACCCTATATTTGCTTCACACATGGCAGCTATTTAACAAACAACGGTTTAAAAACCAAAACTAGGCCACCCCAGGCCATATCCGCTGGCGCCCCCTGATAACCTCGCATTTTTGGGAAGTGAAGGAACTGGTGTCTAACAACCTGAAAAGGAAATGGAACATTAATTATTAGTATCAATAAAGAAATGGGAAGGCAACGGAGGGGAGTTACATTATTATATCTTGCCTCCTATTATTTCGTACAATTATGCTTATACTGCAGGCTGCAAAACAGCCCTGCATAATCTTAAATGGTACGTCATGATACTCGTCTCAGTATACAACAATTTAAGTGTAAAGCCTCACAACTTTTTCTCTACTGCAGCTCTATCTAAAACAGAGCGGCCAAAACTAGCATTCCATATCGGGCGATAATAGAACCTCTTTCTCGGTTGTCCAATCCGCTAAATCCGCAGCCTAGTCTTTTGTGATGCTCCTAAATTTAGTTCTTATTACAAAATAACACGCATTTCTTTTCCAGTACATAAACTTCGGTTTTGCCGGTTTACAATAATTGTGCAATCTGTTAAGTCACTTACTTAATCCTATCCATATTTCGTGACATTATTCATTCAATTTCTAGTTAATAGTTTATCATACAATACTTAAGTCACGCACATCAGTTCTATTTTCCCGACACTTGGTGCAAGCAAACATTGCTATTTTGATAAATGGGGTTTTTGCCTTACCCTGTCAGCAGAAGTTCCAAAACATGTTTTCCCTCTAGAAGAGCTTCTTGCTTTGGTTTAAAGTTAAAATTCACAACTCACCACCAGGTTCAGGTCTGCAGAAATTCCCTATACAACTGTAGCATATTATTGTGAAAATCCATTCATTTTGTTTGAGATTGCCACAGTTCACACCTCAGCTATTGTCCAAATTAATCAATCGGAATCACAATTTTGTGGCTATCAGCAGCTGCAGAAATGAAACAGTGGCAGTCTTTACGGAAGGTACCCCCCTCATTATTTCTCCTCCTTTAATTCTCCCCCTACCCAGTCCTCAGCTACACCTATGGTGCAGATTAGATGTAGACATTGCTGCACTCTGTCTCGTTTAGAAAGATCGATTGCACAATGTGGGACCAGAGTGTTGTGTTGGATTTAAAAACGGCGTGAGGGACTCTGTTATTGTAGGCAACTGTGAACTGCCTTGTTGCAATTAAACTGCCTTTAAGTATTTCCTGCCCATATGGTTAGAAATAGATTTTCCAATCTTTCATTATTTTTCAAGCACAGTTACCCCCACAACCCTCCTTTAGTTTATGTGTAAATGAAAGTGGCTAAAATCGAGTAAACCCATCTAGCCACTCATAAATAATAACCTGAGTGATTATCTACCGAGTGTCAGTTATCTTGCTATGCTTGTGCAATGTCCTTAAGTACTCATCGCCTTTCTTCTCACAACATTTAGTGAGGGAGGAGGACGAAACTTTCAGAGTGGCAACACTGCAATTAATTCATTGCAGGAATGGTGTCGCCGACGGACCAAATATCATGAGGTTTGTTTGTTTATTCTTGAAACCAGTTAAAAGTGGGTGTGAATAATTTGAGTGTGAGTCCATTATACTGTAACAATGAGGAGGTAAAGTTGCACTTTAGGCCTGGGTGGCCAATGTTGCCAGAGGTTAAATTCAGTTTCTATAGCATGACGGAACTGGGATTACAGTGTTGACTGAAAATAAGTTCCCAGGTGTGCATGTGTGCATGAAGTACTGAAATCTTTGTGCTTGCTTTGTGTATACTAACTTTAGGCACACTTTTGAGGTTTTTATTACGGGCACCACAGAAATACATTTTGTGACGTCAGAGTAACTGCCAACTGGACTTACATTTGCCAGCATTTTCTGTTTTATTGAAGACAGATTTAGATGTTACACCTAATTTTGCTTGAATTGATATAATTCTGTAGAGTAGCTTTACCTTTTACAGGAGATTTTTGAAGTTTAGCTTTCCGCTTAGTTTGTAGTTAAAATGTTACATAAATATCTGAAGGTGTGAGTTCCTTGTAAAACAGATATGTGAATAAGCTGTAGGGTTTGAATCCAGCTTGCCTTTGACAATCAGTAGCAACACTTTGGCCTCAAGATGTTTGGAAAAGCTCCCCATTGTTTGACTTAATCCTGGCCATAGTCGTTTATCTTGGCTGGTTAAATTCAGAATAAACTAAGCAGGAAACCATTGCATCTGAGGCTTCATTTTACATCAACATCTTATCTTTGTTTTACAGGGAGTGGATATTCAAAATTTTACCACAAGTTGGGCCAATGGACTTGCAATGTGTGCCCTGTTAAATTACTTCCTACCCGAGAGGATCCCATATGATACTCTAGATCCTAACGACAAGAGGGGAAATTGGACACTTGCCTTCAAAGTAGCAGGGTGAGTATTGTTTAGTCCACCACTTAGATCAGTTAGATATTTATGTACCTTATTCTTACTAATTTTCACTTATACGCGATGCTAAATCTCTCTATTTTCTTAAACCCTGAGCTGAGGGCACTTGTCACAAAGAATAGGGAAACACTGGAAAGATACAAAGGCCCAATCTAACTACAAGGAGCCTACAAATGGAAACTTTGATGATTGTACTAAAGAGGTTTGGCCGAATTGCAAACTGAAGAAAAAAGTAAATAGGAGAAAGAGTGCTAGTCGTAAACGAGACCGGAAAGTTGTTTTCAAGCACAGATAGTTACAGTTTTAATTCAGGCCGCAGTTGTTCAAAGCGCGGATAATGCTACCGATCCAGTGGATAAATCGCTATCCAGCCGATAAAATGTACTCCGACCAATGCATTTTATCTGCTGTATAGCGAGTTATCCGCTGGATAAAGTTATCCGTTCTTTGAACAACTGGGGCCAGAACAATTCACCATAAGGCCCGGTTAACTTAGAACATTTAAAATCCTTGTTGTTCGCACAATCTCATTTTCTGCGAGTATTAAAAAAATCGCGGAAATTGCGAAAATTAGTAAGAATAAGGTAGATAGAATTAACAAAGCTGTTACTGCATTGGCCCATTTTTTCTCAGAGTTAAACGTTGGGTCATGTGACGTGGTTATATCTTGTGTGTTTGATGAAAGCTTCTCAGCAGTACTTTCATTTGGTTTTAATGTTTGTGTTTTAGTATTGAATAATTTCAAATTTAGGAATTTTTCAAGGTTTGACGTACTTGTATGGGTTGCTTTTGGGAGTGACAAGATGTTTTACCAGAACACAGTTCCATGTATGTTGTTTTTCAGTGAAGAGGGAATTGAGCCATTACTGGAGTTGGAGGATGTCATGGCAGTGGATATTCCAGAACCTAAAAGTTTGATCACTTATGTTCACTTTATCTATCAACACTTTGCTGGGAAACAGCAGTAGCCGAAGCAAGTATAGAGGAGAGGCTTCTTCAGGTTAACTATTACAGAGCTTCAGATATTAGGTTATGGTTTGATACATATTTGATACATATGAACATAATACCAAGAGGAGGATAACGAGTCGACTTGGAACAAATTGATTGCCGGTGGGTTTAGTTTGACATAATAACCAAGTTCATAGTGAAATTCATATCACATGTCTTATAAAAGCACCCTTCTTGCCCACATTTGTTTAATTGATTTAGCAAAAATTATTGGTTGATCCCTGTAGTTTGTTTGTTTTGTTTTGTTCCAGAGTGACCATCCAGGTGAGAGTATAGTCCTTGAAGAAAAGACTGTTGTTAGGCTTAATAAAAGCGCTCCGTGACCGAACTCGTAAATTGAACAGGTGAATGAAATGATATTTCGGATTATGTCTTCAAAATTTGCTTAACTTACAAGACAATTGAACTTCACTAGCACTACTCCTTTCGATAGGCGAGACAAAAGGAAAGGTGGAAGTGTGCGTTCTTTTGATTGACTTAGGTGGTTGCCAATCGACAAAACATTTTGACTCAAAAGAGAGCGTTGCCAGGTTTTTGTAAAAGGGCTTCAAGTAGCACAAGTTGGATATAAGTGGAAAGGTACTGCGGCTCCCGTGGTGATTGAATAACAAGCAGCAGGTGTCCAGCTTTCATTCTAAGAACCGCCGCAAGTTTTGTCCTCGCGTCAACCTCGTTGCCAGGGTTTCTCATCTTCCCGCCCTGTTGCCCAATGAAACTTGATACAAATGAATGATTTTGGTTGCCAAGCAGATGAGTTCCTTTTTACTTGATTTACGTCCAAACGACGGCTTCTGTGAACGTTTTATGACATCGAAATGGGTTTTCAATTTTGCTAACGTTTTTTTAACGTTTTTCTTAAGATATAGAAATGCTTTAATCGTTGCGGCACTCAGTATTAAACTGTCGCTTTGCGTATGCAAATTTTCAGTGTTTACGTTTGTTCCGGTGAATCTTATTGCTCACACTCGACCCCGAATGAAATTTATTGCGAAGTTTTAGTTTCCTACTTTACTCTTAGCTTTTCTGTCACGGCATTGCCTTGGATCTTTAAAGTTAATTGAACGTTTACATTTTGCGGCCAGAGATAGAAATGCTTGAAGCGTTGTGTTACTGCGTGTATATTTTCTAGTGTTAAAGTCCTGATCTGATTGACACCGAATGAAACGAGCAATTGTCGAAGACGAACTTTTGGCAAAATATCTGCACTGAAAAGGGAAGTTGCGCCTTAGTTTCAGTAAGTGGAAGGATTTCGCAAGCAGCACCTCTACTAACTTTTTTTTTGACGCTGTTTTCACTTGACTCTGAAGATGACTTCCGCTTCGGTTGTCGAAACGTCAATGTCACCTCAAACAGTCCTTCTTAGGACTACACTCACCCGGATGATCCTCACGTACTTATAACTGTTTTCTTTCTAGAATAATTTATTCTTGCGTTGAGTTTTCGTCCTTACTTTTTGTCCCGTAATGGCGGCTGATGGTGAATACATAACAGGTCGACTAATGAATGATTTATGAGTTTGAAAAAATTCTGAGTAAATTAAGATAAAATTAACGACCAATCGAGCGAGTGAATTTTCCCCCCTAACTGCTGTAACTCGTTCATTGCGCATGCGCAATTCAAGAATTAAAAATGAGAGAACTGAAGATCTAAGCAAGTGTTGTTGAAATAATAATAATTATTATAAAAAAAAACTGGGGGTAACCACGAATTTTGCAGAGAAAAATACATAATGTTTATTCGAGGGTAGTATTATCCATTGTAGGAGTTTTAATGAAGTTGCTCATCACTTTTAAGTTATTTTAATGAGCACTACATGTAGTATTTTGTGTAGAATAGAATAGAGTAGAATAAAACAGAATTAATTATTTTAAGATATATCTATATTTGAAATGAAATCTAATATATTAAGCAATTAAATACCAATGTAGTGAGTATGTTTTTGTAGAAATTTCGTATTACCAAGTAATAATAATTTTTTTAACTGTGAATTGCACTATCTTTTTTTATCATCTTATACTGAGGAGTTATCTAAGTGATTTTTTTTTCTACTTGCAATCAGTGTTTTGATATTGATGTGATCAAACATATAGTTTCGAATTAATAATTTTTGGATATCAAACTTCTATGTTAAATTTTGAATGCTTTCTGATAAAAGACTCTTGCGGGGATTAATTTTTTCAGTTTTATTTAATCTTCTGTGAACTAGTAACAGATGTAAAAAGTCATTTAAGTGGGAGGCTTAGATTTGAATTGTTGATAATTTTTAGTTACAGCTCACCAGTGTGTGCTATAGGCTCGATTACCAGCCGCTGTTCGGAAAAATGAGACGGCGGAAATCGAGCCTATGTGTGCTAGAGAATCAAATATGTTCAATTTATTTCGCACAAATGAAGCACATGAATTGCCTTACTGGATTGCATTCTTGTTTGCTGGTAGCTTTTCAGAAAGTTCATTGAAATCTTATTTCACATTCAGTCTTGGAATATCAAAGCAGCGATGTCACATATCATTGATTACAAAATCCTGGTCCAGGTTGTACGAAGCATGATTAGCGCTTATCCAGGGTAACTACCATGCCAACATACATATTTTGTTCCCAGTTAACCCAGGATTAGTACTAATCGGGCTTTGAACAACTCGGTCCTGGCGTACGTTTCTCAAAACTCCCGAAAACTTTTCGGGCCCGTGTTTCTCAAAGCATGCGAACATTTCGGACCCGGAAAGAGTCGCGTCATTTTCCCCGATAATTTTCGGGTGCTAGAAAGCTCTCGAAATGCGTTTTCGGGAATTCCTTTTTCAGTTAAATTGTTGTATCGCGTTACTTTTATCGAGGAAAAGGTTATCCAAAACGAGAGTTTGAGTTAAGTTGTAATAATAAAGCCGTGTTCTAAAATAAGCTTTCCAGGTCTAGTTGCATTATCGTAGCTGATAACACGAAAAGATTCCCGAACATATCGGGAGACAATTCGGGACACTTTTGGGTGTTCTGAGAAACATTTTTCGGGACCCGAAAAAAGACCCGAAAAGCGCCCCGAAATGTTTTCGGGCCCGAAAAGTTCTCGGGACTTTTGAGTGTCCAAATATTTTCGTAAAGTTCAGTTGACATACACTGGTAAAAAATTACGTTGAATGGGAGTGAATTTGACTACATTTTCATAAATAACATAAATAATGACAAGGCAGAGGTCTTGGCGTAAGGTAACACTAAACGGAATGTTAGTTTATGATAGACGCGTTAAGAAAGTCATTGATAGTATTGTTTATAATTAAAAACGTGCGTGGTTTGTAAATATGCAAAAGGACTTAACGTTCATGGAGCATTTCTCCCTTAGAGGTAAACGTGTTAGAACATTACCATAAGTTTTAGCTGGTGGTAAAGGAAATAATGTTACCCCTTAATTTACTTAAATTTGACAGAAAAAATATAGGTGAATTCGAGATTCCATATTTTCAGAGTTGTAAGATCACAGTTAATCGTGCCTTTTTTCAAAATGCAAATTTCGTGAAATTTCGTGGTTGCTCTTTTTGCACTACAATTGATCAAGAAATGGATTTACCAGGAAATGTAATTGTAAGGACATTTTGAAACCACCATGTTTTCAGAAGGTATTAATTGGAAATTAGAAATTTTAAAAATGCCAGCGCTGGTGTGTCTGGCGAGATTATTGGATGCAATTTATTATAATTATTGCCATTAATTCTCCTGATCTCCAGGTATTTTACTTTGTATTTCGCTGGAGAGTACGCTTGAATACCAGGAACAAGAAATAATGGGCTGAAATGAAATACCTTGAACATGTCTACCCGGAGGTTTGAAAAGGGGCCCGTTCAAGTCTTGCCTCTTTGAGAGTGCGGTCCGAATGTAAAGACAAAAGGTTGCACAGTCGCATTTTCCTCTTTCTTTACACTCTTTCTCCTTTCCTCTCTCTTTTGCGTCGTTTTGGATCTTCTAGAGGCCGGAAAATCCGCGTTTCGTTGTGTTTACGCACATTTTCATCGACTACCTTTTCAAAAAATCGGGTACGTGTACATCAAGGTTAACAAGGTTTATATTTAGGAATATTCTGGCCCTAGACATATAGTCTACGTTTGGCCAGTATGTAGCTAACGAATTGCTTTGTTTGTTTCATATAAGAGAGAGGTTTATATTAAATGAATCATATACAAGCCTTGTGTTTTATTTGGTCTTGATTAGTAGCTAAAAGTATCGGACTCTGTGAAAGGTTCAGAGATTGGTTCATCCTCGTACCCACGTTTCTTTCGTGCTCATTCGATTTTTGGTGCAAATTTCGGGCATCACTGCTAGGAACCAGGCACATTTCTAGTCCCACTCTTAGGTATTGGGGGATTGGAGGACGCACTGAGGCGCATGGAAATTTTGCGAAGTCGTAAGGCCTTTGTCGTGCGCATGCAATTTGGAGATGTGCGGACATCCTATAATGCGCTGTGACTTGGAGGCTGTGAGTGTGGGTCGTAATCGAAAAATCACCTGACGGTGATATTGATGCGCACTGCGTTATTCAGCACTGTGACCAGCGTTTCTTGCCGCTTTTACAACAGTCACGAGTTTCATCCCACATTGAATTCTGACGACGTCCCTTAGCAAACCTCTCTCCCATGCCCTAATGTAGTCCTAATGTAATGTAGCCCATGTCCTAATGAAGTAAAGAGCTTCCTGCCAGCGGCCAGTAGGCTTCCCAGGTGCTCAGGTAGTGGGGACCAAAGGCGTGCGTTGCAGGATTTCATCCCCTCACCCTATGTACGTTTTGTCCGCCCTTATTATTTTTTTCTGTGCACGGCCCCTTAACCATACTCCCCAACACCAAATAACTAGGAGCCTCGCTTAATCTTTGCGGCTGGAGAGCACCGTGTAAACGCTTCTACAGCCCCTTCCTCTTATTTCTGTGACTGCTATAGAGAATTTAGTTTTGCTGACTGAACTCAGACTTTTTTGGTAACCGTAATAAGAAGTCCTCGTAACAATTTCTCGTTACACTCCTCCTTACTCACCACACAGCCTCTTCACTGTATTCTTGACATGAATTCGACATTGTTTTATTCGATAAAATACTTTGTCTCTTAATACACTCCAAGGAGGAAAGATAGCGTGACGAGCCAAAAGAGCGTCTGCGAGAAAGGCTATCGATTTCCCTCAAATCACCTTTTCAAGCTATGATAAAATTGTATTTTTTCGTTTGTTTCCTAGTAACAGCTGTTGTCATAGCAACGTGATGAAAAAGCCCTTCATTTTAAATAATTAACGAGAAGCTGTTTTCAGCTTATACTCGGGCCATATTTGACTGCGTGGGGCGTAAGCTTACAATCTTTTGGCAGTGATAACCTCCAGCATACAGATATAGTGAGGCAATAAGTAACCACCAAACAGAATTGCATTTCTTGCAGTCAGAATGAAATATAGGGAAAAACGACATTTGTCATGCACAAAAGACACTACAAAAATAGACACATAGACAGATTAAGTTTCTTCGCGTCTGTTCATGTGACCCCGAATCAAATGACTAAAAATATTAAGACTTTAGCATTCATTGAGAGAAGTATCTTTAATTACTACTTTAAATTATTTGTGTCCAAACCTGTAAATATCCGGACTTGAACAATGATGACGGAAAACGCTTCCAAAAGTTTGCGTTTTAATACCATGCCAGTGATCACCACAAGATTTGGTAGAAAGCGTAGAACACTTTTAAAATTGAATGTGACCTTCACACGCACACAACGATCATACCGGAAATTGCTGTTAGCGTCATCAATGCTCGGTGTCATACAGATATTTATATGACTCTCGGTTCGTATTGAAACATAATCAACGTGCAAATGGTTTTGTCTCCAATTCAAAGGTGAAAACGTAAGGATTAAAGCCCGAGAATTAAAGCATCCCGGTATGAAGCACAAGGTATTCTATATCCTGCGAATACAGCGGCCTCTCATTCGCTCCCGCTACTACGTGCGAAACGCGAAGAGAGACAATTTCCGGTATCACGTCAAGCAGTGTAACGGAAGTACGACAGAACAACATCACGCTATCTTTCTCATTTAAATTTTTCAATTAGCTCAATCGCGCCGAGAAAAGGTTTAAAAAATCTGCGAGGCATATAATGGGGCAAAAAGGCCGCTTATCAAACCTTTAAGGCTTTCTTGTTACTCGGGCCGTAAGGCGGCACGAGGTAAGTTTTCGGTCGCGTTATCAAATTCTTTTTTATTTTTTTGGTCGCGATGGGCCGAGCGATAAGACTTTAGGCCACGAGTAAAGTTCTCGGTCTCTCTCTCTCTCTCTCTCTCTCTCTCTCTCTCTCTCTCTCTCTCTCTCTCTCTCTCTCTCTCTCTCTCTCTCTCTCTCTCTCTCTCTCTCTCTCTCTTCTACATTTCCCAAAATTTGATCCTGGCGCATTTTGCTGCCTTCGATTGAATGAGACTTCACCAAATTTTAAAGACCGTTTTCATTTCGCCGAAGCGCTTGACTTACGCTTTTTGGATTTTTTCTATAGTCTTTGACTCTTTTTTTCGCTGATTTTAAGTTTCGTTGGCTGTTCCTATATTCCAAAAGGAACGTTCCTCTAGTATGGACTGTTCCTCGTTTTTGTGTTCGTATTGACTATAAGAGGACCAGATGTTTTACAAGGTAGGAACAAAACGTTCACTTAAGTGTAAAAGAGGAATATTTCGTTCCGAGTTCCCAATTGTAAATGGAACATATTGTTCTCAAATTGATAAATTAGGACTGTTTTGTTCCGAGTTCCTATCTGTGCATGGAACACATTGTTCCGAAATTGACAAATAAGGACTGTTTTGTTCCGGGTTCCTATCTGTAAATGGAACACATTGTTCCCAAATTGGTCATTTAGGACTGTTTTGTTCCGAGTTCCTTTCTATTGATGGAACACATTGTTCCCAAATTGGTCATTTAGGACTGTTTTGTTCCGGGTTCCTATCTGTAAATGGAACACATTGTTCCCAAATTGGTCATTTAGGACTGTTTTGTTCCGAGTTCCTTTCTATTGATGGAACACATTGTTCCCAAATTGGTCATTTAGGACTGTTTTGTTCCGAGTTCCTATCTGTAAATGGAACACTTCGTTCCCAAATTGATAAATAAGAACTGTTTTGTTCCGAGTTCCTATCTATTGATGGAACACATTGTTCCGAAATTGATAAATAAGGACTGTTTTGTTCCGAGTTCCCAACTGTAAATGGAACATATTGTTCTCAAATTGATAAATAAGGACTGTTTTGTTCCGAGTTCCTATCTGTGCATGGAACACATTGTTCCCAAATTGATAAATAAGGACTGTTTTGTTCCGAGTTCCTATCTGTTGATGGAACACAGTGTTCCCAAATTGGTCATTAAGGACTGTTTTGTTCCGAGTTCCTATCTGTGAATAGAACATATTGTTCCCAAATTGGTCGTTTGAGAACAGATTTTGGACCATTTTTCTACGCATTCCCATTTTGTTCCCAAATTAAGGTTGCCTTTGGGAATGAGGCAAACAAGAAGGCGCGCTCAGACCTGCTTGGGCGAGTTTGGTGGCATGTCACTGTCATGAATTTTGCACAATAGTAATGAGGGCGGGCAAGTAAGGGCATGCTTTGGCAAATGCAAACATATATGCAGTTCCTTTGCTCGTCATCCGCTCCTCGGTTATGGTTCAGATTTAAAGGAGATCGTGTTGACTAGATGCGCTTAAAAGGCAAAATGAGCAAGAAGTATAAAGTCGATTGGTCGGATATCGATGGAGCGTCGCCCAAACCAAAACGGCTTCACTTGGAAAAAGATGAAACCAACAGCTTGTATCACTGCCCAATACAAGAGTGCGACCATGATGGATTTCAAAGTCAAAGAGGGTGCAGAAAACATGTTTATAACAAGCACAGTTGGTTCTTTTATTTTGATGAAAAGCCCAATTCGAAAGAAATCACAGATTCGCGAAATGTTCCGATGGTGAAACCAATTCAAGATCGAACAACTGAAACCACAAAGCATGCCGTAAAGATACTTCCTTCGTTTTCATTATCGTGTGACATTGCCGAGTTGTTCACAAAATGGTTGACTGGAAGTGGTGGCGGTTACAAGAAGGATCGCGCAGCGCAACAAATAGTTACAAGATGCTTTAAGTTTCTAAGATTTTGCTGTGAAGACGAGGAAGAGTTGACTTTTGACGTGGTGGACTTTAGTTTATGTTCTCCAAATTTGTTGTTCAAGTTTATCGACTACTTACAAGACGAATGCAAGCTCGGCCATGGTGGGCGTTTAGGCTACATAGACGCTATTTCCGAAATGATCGACTTCAGAAAACTTCACGGTGCATCAGAGGCAGTCTTTCAAAAGTTCTCTGCAACAGAGTTGTACCTCAAAAGGGCGAGAAAGACAGTTGCAAAGATGATGCGATTGCAGTGGACACAAGATTTAGACATCGAAACACTGGAAGCAAGAGGCCACTGGGCAACAATGGAGGAGTTGCTGGAGGTCGTGAAATTCCATCTGCCGCGCTACGAAAATACCGTGAAGATCTGCAAATCGAGTCCAGCTCAAGTTAACCCCTCGGACTTGACATTTGCCACGAAATTCGTAGCCATGTATCTGTTCATCAAAGTGAAGGGGTCACGTCCTATGACTTATCAATATTTGACGGTGGACATGATTGATAGAGCTAAGGAAAAGGGTGGATTCATTGATCAGAAAACGTTCAAGACTGCTGGAAAGTATGGATTTGATTCTTTGATTCTTTCCGATGCAAACATGCAAGTGCTCAATGGCTACATCTCGTACGTTAGACCTTTGCTTAAACCCAGGTGTGATTTCGTTCTCGTCAACAGAAATGGAGGCCAGCATGCATGGTAAATTGGGCGAGATCATGAGCAAACTGGTGTTTGATGCAATTGGAAAGTACATCCATCCCACGCGTTATCGCCAAATTGTTGAAACGCAGAGCCTCAACCAGCTCACTAGCGAAGAGCAGAGGATTTTGTCGGAAGACCAAAAACACAGCTCTGCCGTTGCTAAAGTTCACTATCAAAAACAACGATCCCGAGAAGTTGCTTTGAAGGGTCACGAGTGCCTACAGAAACTACAAGGCGCCAAGGGGTCAGAAGTGGACGAGGACGTCAACGCAAGACTCGGCGATTCAACTTCCACCGCCGGGCCTTCTGTTGAACCAGTGGAAAATGTCAACACCTCCCCCAAAAAGGACGCCCTGCCTAAAAGAATCTTGCGCTCTCAGAGGAACATTCGTCATGTTTTGAAATTCACAGCAGAAGAGGACTATTTTCTAAAGGAAGGAATAACTAAGCACGGATTTGGACAGTGGACAGCGATATTGAGAGATCTAGATTTCAGGTTTCAGGAGGGTAGAACTGCCGATTCTCTTAAGAAAAGGGCTGCTTCGAAAATTCCGTTGAGCGAATAAAACAACAACAACAACAACAACACTGCAAATGTAGTCAACGACGCAATCTTCATTTTAATTCTCTCTCTCTTTGTTTTTGTTTTTTTTTTTCAGTGGCAATTTTCTATCACCATTCACAAACACACTGATGTATAGACCCATTTCAGATGTGACGTCACGTCACGTGCCTTTGCGAACTGGAGGACAAGCTTGTAAACAAATCGCACGTGTGTCTGAAAAGCGAGTGGAAAATATTGTTGATTTATTTGCGTTATGGTGAACTTCTGTGCGGTTTTTGGCTGCTCCAATCGTGCGAACAGAGAAAAGAACAAAGGCTATTACCGTCTTCCCGCGATCGTGCAAAGATCGAATGTAAAAAAACAAGCTTTGAGCGTCGAACGTCGAGCGACTTGGCTCGCGAGGATTCGAAGGGAAGATCTTGCCGCTGATCCTGGCGAATTTGTAAGAGTTTGTGGTGACCATTTCATATCAGGTAAGTAGCGCACTGCATGCTTTAGTATTACGGTCTCGAAGTATAATGATCGCTTTCTTGTTGCTTTCGTAAAACATAGGGACAAGTTATTGATACTGAACACGTGCACGTGTTCCCTTCATACACGTTTGGCTTCGTTCTGGTTTTGTCCTGACAGAAGTTTTTCGTTATCTCATTTTCGTAGGTAAACCTTCTTCGATTTACGAAACAACCAGCCCAGATTGGGCACCCAGTCAGAAGCTTGGGTATAATTACCATGGAGTGTCAGCATCAAGCCAGAAAAGACATGAACGATCGAAGGAAAGGGTTGAAAAGCGAAGAAGGAGTGACTGTGCTAGTGCCCTACTGGAACTGTTCAATCAGTCCACTGAAGAGAAATCGCATTTAAATGCTTCATGCCCATCTGATGTTGAGGAGTCCAGGAGCAAAGACTGCCAAACGGAAGTTACAAATGAGTACATAGCTGGATTGGAGAAGGAAAATTCATTCCTCAAGGAACAGTTAAAGTTAAACTCACTGAATGAAGATTCATTTAGAGAGGACAATGACAAGGTTTTGTTTTACACTGGCCTTCCAAATTGGTCACTGTTGCTGTGTATATTTAATTTTGTAAATAATTCAACTCTGGAATTCAAATCATCCAAAGGGATTTTAAGTCCTTTTCAGAAATTGTTGTTGGCTTTAATTCGCATGAGGTTGAATTTGTCAGGGAGGGACTTAGGGTACAGGTTTGGGGGTATCAGTGAGGCGACTGTATCCCGTACATTTCTTCAGGTGGTTGATGCTCTTTATATCAGGCTCAAACCTTTGATCATCTGGCCTGATAGGGATGCTCTTCGCAAAACCCTTCCAATGGACTTTCGTAAACATTGTCCAAACTGTGTTGTTATTATTGACTGTTTTGAAATTTTCCTGGACCGCCCTTTGAATCCCCTTGCAAGGGCCCAAACATTTTCTTCATATAAACATCACAATACTGTCAAGTATCTTATAGGAATCACCCCTCAAGGTACTGTAAGTTTCATTTCTGAAGGATGGGGAGGGAGAGTCAGTGACAAGCACCTCACAGAGAATAGTGGGCTTCTTGATAACCTTACCCCAGGAGATGTCATTCTGGCAGACAGGGGTTTTGACATTCAAGAATCAGTGGGACTATTTTGCTCAACTATCAAGATCCCTGCATTCACCAAGGGCAAAAAACAGCTAAGTGGTATCGAAGTGGAGCAAACTCGCAGAATTGCTAATGTTAGGATTCATGTGGAGAGGGTTATTGGGAATATCAGAAAAAAGTACAGTATTCTAAGTGCAACTCAACCTATTGACTTTGTAACTGTTAGAAATGGGGATGTAACTACCCTAGATAAGATTGTGACAAGCTGTTGCGCACTTGTTAATCTGTGTGACTCAGTTGTGCCATTTGAATAGACAGTTTTAATTCTGAGAAATCTTTACAATAGTAACAAATTATTATTGTAAAATAGTACAATTAAATAGTTTGTCAAATTGTGCTTGAAAACTAAGTTAAAAAATTCATGACTGTAAAAGTTTTCTTTTTTACAAGTATTAAAAATGTAATAAAATTCTTGTTGGTACCTATATCTGGATTGAGAGTTAATAGTTTAGTACTAATTTTACTGTCAACCAGGAGAGCAAAATTTGATCAGAAGATGAAAATTAGAACAAATGCATTGTAGTATATGCATTTCCAACTTTAAAAACCTTAAGCTTTGTAAATGTGGGTTCATTTTTACAAATATGCCCCTTTAGGAGGTCTGGAATTCTAATCAGTCCGTTGAATTCGGATAGATTTGCCTCTGCGACGCTTTTGGCATTCAGGACAGTACCAAGTCTTTGATTTTGGGAAGGCTTTCAACTTGAGGCATTCAAGGTGAAACCACTGATATGGGCAATGTTCATTATCACATCCAACCATTTGTCCATGCTCTCCTCCTCTACAATAACAAATTTGAACATGCAGCCCATCACTACTGCTTCCTTCCAAAGAAGAACTATCTGACGTCCCCTGTGTTGCAGATGTGGCAGGTCTTGAATACCATCTGCCAATGAGCTCAGGTAAAATTCCTCTCACAAAAAACTCTTTTGCTTTATGAACATTTTGTTCCCAAAAGTCAACGTCTGGGAAAATTCTCTCAATAAACAGGCCCTTCTCTGTCCAAACAACAAAATCAATGTACTTCAGATCTGCACACATCAACTGTAACTGGACCTATTAAAACAAACAAGAATCAAAAGTTGAGAATAATAATATTATTAACTTAAACGTTTAATGGAACCCTACATGGTTAAACATGAATATAATTATTATCGTACATGAAAGTGTTGGGACTCTTAATACAAGATAGTATCCAGAATTAAGACATGAGATAAATTTTTATAGAAAATGCATAATATAAATTTTAAATATTATTATTATTATTATTATTATTATTATTATTATTATTTCTATTATTATCTATAAACTGATGTAACAATAAACAGCCAACATCAGAACAGTCTCACTAATCCACACATCTGAGAAAATGTGGTGTTTTGGTTACCAAGGTTTCATTTTGAAGAATTTTAACTGTCGTATTACCTGGTAATAGTACTGATGATTGCGTTTGAGTTGATGCACTCCTGTAGCTGTTTCTTCCAAGCAGAAATTTTTGTCCTTGGTGGAGGTGGAAATATCATCATTCTTGTGACAAAATGGGCACTAAAAATAGTGAGACTAACATGAGTGCTTAAATTGTTGAACAAAGCAACAAAAATATTAAGGGTCAAATTAAATGAGTCAGACCCACTCAGTTTGCCAGACAGAGGTGTGCCACCTTGGTTATGTTTTAAAAAAAAAGTGTGTATGCTGAAGAACATTTGAAATGCGAGCCACAGACATGAACAAGCCGAACAAGTAAAACTGCAATCGCCTCCTCAACCTTACCTTTGCGATTACGAGGCGATTTTCGCCAAAGGTCTTGCTAAATACTTCCCGAACCCATCCATTCGCAAAATTTTGGTAGCAATCTAAACTCTTGTAGTTCATTAGTTGATCTTGAGTGTATGGACTCGACGAAAATAACAGATACATTCCGACGTGGATGTACGTTACATCTGGCCAAGAATCCACATCATCTATCCATTCGTTTCGCGGAATTTCATAGGGATCTTGTCCATCTATATCTACTAATTTCGCTAAGTATCGGTCTTTCGTTTCCTTTAGCTGTATGCCTTCGAAATAGCCAGGTAAGAGCCCTCGTTTTTTCGTCTCTTTCACCGCCATTTCGTAAACAAACGCGAAAGCTTGTCCTCCAGTTCGCAAAGTGACGTGACATTACGTCACATCTGAAATGGGTCTATATAATGTAATAATTTTATCAAGCCGACCTAACCTAGCCGTACATGTTCCAGTTCCAACTGTGTGTGTAATTCTGACCCAAAAACAAACTCTAGGTAATGTTAAACAAACTCGAGCATTCATTTTACATTTTCTCTGTGTCTCAGTGTTTCTCTATTTCTGCTGCTGGCTAAATTAGCTCAGAATTGTTTTGCGTGGCTTCTTGTCCCTGACTTGAGTTCGTTCTCCAGACTTGGGTCTTTTTCGCGAAGTTGATTACTAGGTGCAGAAGTTGTTAATTGCACTTTTTCATGACAAAAGGGGTAACAATCATCTGGTACCGTTAAGGTCGTTGTTGATCATGTTGTCACATTTCGAAAAAAAGATTACAATGAAAATTTGTCCATGAATCTAAAATCACTGGGTGAAGGTTGTTTTGTCCGCAAATACCGTGAAATCCGCCCTACCTACAGTTTCCTTCGAAGAGCAAGAACTTCCACTCTCTGACAATGTGCTAGTTTACCAGCAGAACATTTTTCACAGAACTGTTAGATAAATGTTATTTATAGTCCCTTTTCTAACTGTAACTGTCTTCCAATGAACATTGTAAGACATCTTCAGTGTAAAAGCGAAGTATTAAGTCATATTGCATTTTCATAGTTCTGATGTATATCACATAAGGCAAAACAAACGATTAAAGCAACATGTGTCGATGTAGTTCGTTAGACTCTATGACACATTGCTTACATTATTTTCCCACGTAGCAATTAGCAGTCGAACTCTATTGAAGCAGCCCAAGTTTAGTTTCTTGTTTATTTCACATTCGTTACGGACTTTACTAAGCATCGCACATCAAGAAATAAAAGTCTTGATTACTAGGTGCAGAAGTTGTTAATTGCACTATTTCATGACAAAAGGGGTAACAATCATCTGGTACCGTCAGGATCATTGTTAATCATGTTGTCACATTTTGAAAAAAAGATGGCAATGAAAATTTGTCCAAGAATCTAAAATCACTGGGTGAAGGTTGTTTTGTCCGCAAATACCGTGAAATCCGCCCTACCTACAGTTTTCTTCGAAGAGCAAGAACTTCCACTCTCTGACAATGTACTAGTTTACAGCAGAATTTTTTTCATGGAACTGTTAGATAAATTTTGCTAACTGTAACTGCCTTCCAATGAACATTTTGAGACATCTAAAAGAGAGGTATTAGGCCATGTTGCATCAGTCATATTACGCAAAATCCGTGAAATCCACCCTAACACCACAGTTTTCTTGCTGGTCTTTGAACTTCCAGTTTGAAGTGGCAGTTGACAGGCTGATATCTTTTTCTAAAATACGGCGGATTTTACGGATTTCACGGATGTTTAGAATAAGCATGATTTTTAAATACTTCCTTTTTTAACTGCAAGTATCTTATATATCTTATAATATATTAATATATTCTCTTCTTAGATGCTTACAGTTTAAAAGAGGAGTATTAAATGACATTTGAATGTACGATTTCCGTAAAATCCGTGAAATCCACCCTAAATATAGTTTTCTTGCTGGCTTTTGAACTTCCAGTTTTGAGTGGCAGTTGACAGGCTGATATCTTTTTCTAAAATACGGCGGATTTTACGGATTTCACGGATATACATAATTTAATACTTCCTTTTTTATCTGTAAGTATCTAATATATATTAAATATATATGATATATTAATATATTCTCTTCAAAGATCCTTACAGTTTAAAAAAGGAGTATTAATTGTTATTTGTATGTACAATTTCCGTAAAATCCGTAAAATCCACCCTAACTAGAGTTTTCTTGCTGGTCTTAGAACTTCCAGTTTGAAGTGGCAGTTGACAGGCTGATATCTTTTTTTAAAATACGGCGGATTTTACGGGTTTCAGGGATATTTAGAATATATGCATTATTTAATACTTCCTTTTTCAACTGCAAGTATCTTATATGTTTTGTAATATATTAACATATTCTCTTCTTAGATATTTGCAGTTTAAAAGAGGAGTATCAAATGACATTTGTATGCACATTTGTATGTACAGTTTTCTTGCTGGCCTTTGAAGTTGCAGTTGACCTGCTCATTTGTTTCCTTAAATACGGCGGATTTTACGTATTTGGCAGTTTTCTGAGAGTTCCCTTTCAAAAAGTGAACTTTAAACTAAGAGAGGACTGTTTCGGACCTCTTTGTTCGTTCTCAGAGTTGCAACGACATCTATGGAATTGGTGCTTTTAAAATCAGCAAGCAAACTCAACCAAAATCAAAAGCACTCCAAACCTAATGGTTGCCATCACCTCTGTCCAACTACACTGCTAGAAACATATTAGAAACATTACGCCAAGATATTTTGCTCAAAAAATCACAGGGAACAAAAATTTTGGGAAACGATCTTCTACATTTCCCTAAATTTGATTTTGGCGCGTTTTGCTGCCTTCGATTGAATGAGACTTCACCAAATTTTAAAGATTGTTTTCATTTCGCCGAAGCGCTTGAATTACGCTTTTTGGAGTTTTTCCATAGTCTTTGACTCTTTTTTTCGCTGATTTTAAGTTTCGTTGGCTGTTCCTGTATTCCAAAAGGAACGTTCCTCTAGTATGGACTGTTCCTCGTTTTTGTGTTCCTATTGACTATAAGAGGACCAGATGTTTTACAAGGTAGGAACAAAACGTTCACTCTAGTGTAAAAGAGGAATATTTCGTTCCGAGTTCCCAATTGTAAATGGAACATATTGTTCTCAAATTGACAAATAAGGACTGTTTTGTTCCGAGTTCCTATCTGTAAATGGAACACATTGTTCCCCAATTGGTCATTTAAGACTGTTTTGTTCCGAGTTCCTATCTGTAAATTGAACACATTGTTCCCAAATTGGTCATTTAGGACTGTTTTGTTCCGAGTTCCTTTCTATTGATGGAACACATTGTTCCCAAATTGGTCATTTAGGACTGTTTTGTTCCGAGTTCCTATCTATTGATGGAACACATTGTTCCGAAATTGATAAATAAGGACTGTTTTGTTCCGAGTTCCCAACTGTAAATGGAAGATATTGTTCCCAAATTGATAAATAAGGACTGTTTTGTTCCGAGTTCCTATCTGTTGATGGAACACATTGTTCCCAAATTGGTCATTTAGGACTGTTTTGTTCCGAGTTCCTATCTATTGATGGAACACATTGTTCCGAAATTGATAAATAAGGACTGTTTTGTTCCGAGTTCCCAACTGTAAATGGAAGATATTGTTCCCAAATTGATAAATAAGGACTGTTTTGTTCCGAGTTCCTATCTGTTGATGGAACACATTGTTCCCAAATTGGTCATTTAGGACTGTTTTGTTCCGAGTTCCTCTCTGTGAATAGAACAAATTGTTCCCAAATTGGTCGTTTGAGAACAGATTTTGGACCATTTTTCTACGCATTCCCATTTTGTTCCCAAATTAAGGTGGCCTTTGGGAATGAGGCAAACAAGAAGGCGCGCTCAGACCTGCTTGGGCGAGTTTGGTGGCATGTCACTGTCATGAATTTTGCACAATAGTAATGAGGGCGGGCAAGTTAGGGCATGCTTTGGCAAATACAAACATATATGCAGTTCCTTTGCTCGTCATGGGCTCCTCGGTTATGGTTCAGATTTAAAGAAGATCGTGTTGACTAGATGTGCTTAAAAGGCAAAATGAGCAAGAAGTATAAAGCCGATTGGTCGGATATCGATGGAGCGTCGCCCAAACCTAAACGGCTTCACTTGGAAAAAGATGAAACTGACAGCTTGTATCACTGCCCAATACAAGAGTGCGACCATGATGGATTTCAAAGTCAAAGAGGGTGCAGAAAACATGTTTATAACAAGCACAGTTGGTTCTTTTATTTTGATGAAAAGCCCAATTCGAAAGAAATCACAGATTCGCGAAATGTTCCGATGGTGAAACCAATTCAAGATCAAAGTACTGAAACCACAAAGCATGCCGTAAAGTTACTTCCTTCGTTTTCATTATCGTGTGACATTGCCGAGTTGTTCACGAAATGGTTGACTGGAAGTGGTGGCGGTTACAAGAAGGATCGCGCAGCGCAACAAATAGTTACAAGATGCTTTAAGTTTCTAAGATTTTGCTGTGAAGACGAGGAAGAGTTGACTTTTGACGTGGTGGACTTTAGTTTATGTTCTCCAAATTTGTTGTTCAAGTTTATCGACTTCTTACAAGACGAATGCAAGCTCGGCCATGGTGGGCGTTTAGGCTACATAGACGCTATTTCTGAAATGATCGACTTCAGAAAACTTCATGGCGCATCAGAGGCAGTCTTTCAAAAGTTCTCTGCAACAGAGTTGTACCTCAAAAGAGCGCGAAAGACAGTTGCAAAGATGATGCGATTGCAGTGGACACACGATTTAGACATTGAAACACTGGAAGCAAGAGGCCACTGGGCAACAATGGAGGAGTTGCTGGAGGTCGTGAAATTCCATCTGCCGCGCTACGAAAATACCGTGAAGATTTGCAAATCGAGTCCAGCTCAAGTCAACCCCTCGGACTTGACATTTGCCACGAAATTCGTGGCCATGTATCTGTTCATCAAAGTGAAGGGGTCACGTCCTATGACTTATCAATATTTGACGGTGGACATGATTGACACAGCTAAGGAAAAGGGTGGATTCATTGATCAGAAAACGTTCAAGACTGCTGGAAAGTATGGATTTGATTCTTTGATTCTTTCCGACGCAAACATGCAAGTGCTCAATGGCTACATCTCGTACGTTAGACCTTTGCTTAAACCCAAGTGTGATTTCGTTCTCGTCAACAGAAATGGAGGCCAGCATGGTAAATTGGGCGAGATCATGAGCAAACTGGTGTTTGATGCAATTGGAAAGTACATCCATCCCACACGTTATCGCCAAATTGTTGAAACGCAGAGCCTCAACCAGCTCACTAGCGAAGAGCAGAGGATTTTGTCGGAAGACCAAAAACACAGCTCTGCCGTTGCTAAAGTTCACTATCAAAAACAACGATCCCGAGAAGTTGCTTTGAAGGGTCACGAGTGCATGCAGAAACTACAAGGCGCCAAGGGGTCAGAAGTGGACGAGGACGTCAACGCAAGACTCGGCGATTCAACTTCCACCGCCGGGCCTTCTGTTGAACCAGTGGAAAATGTCAACACCTCCCCCAAAAAGGACGCCCTGCCTAAAAAAATCTTGCGCTCTCAGAGGAACATTCGTCATGTTTTGAAATTCACAGCAGAAGAGGACTATTTTCTAAAGGAAGGAATAACTAAGCACGGATTTGGACAGTGGACAGCGATATTGAGAGATCTAGATTTCAGGTTTCAGGAGGGTAGAACTGCCGATTCTCTTAAGAAAAGGGCTGCCTCGAAAATGCCGTTGAGGGAATAAAACAACAACAACAACAACAACACTGCAAATGCAGTCAACGACGCAATCTTCATTTTAATTCTCTCTCTCTCTTTTTTTTTCCAGTGGCCATTTTCTATCACCATTCACAAACACACTGATGTATATAATGTAATAATTTTATCAAGCCGACCTAACCTAGCCGTACATGTTCCAGTTCCAACTGTGTGTGTAATTACCCAAAAACAAACTCTAGGTAATGTTGAACAAACTCGAGCATTCATTTTACATTTTCTCTGTGTCTCAGTGTTTCTCTATTTCTGCTGCTGGCTAAAATACCGTATTTACTCGAATAAGCGCCGCCCCCGAATAAGCGCCTCCCTCGATTAAGCGCCGCACATGGAGCGGAATGGTTAATAAGCGCCGCCCTCGAATAAGCGCCGCAGCTCCGGTGCGGCGCATATTTGAGTATTTCCATAAGATGATAAAAATACACTGTGATCGCTGCAATGTGGTTCAAGCCAGCAATGGGAATTTATTTTCATCAATAGTGATGTTTTTCAGTTCGAAGTGAGTATATCTTAATGCTCTCTCATTCAGTTCTCTCTTCAAAATGTTCGCGTTCTTCAGTTCTTGCGTGAAGGCTGTAAACTTCACCTGTACGACAAGCCCAACCTCCCTCTTTCTCTTCCCTGTAACTGTTGCAGTAAGGAGATTGTCAGCGTTTGCTTGTACAATCAAAATGTTTTGGCTTTGTGGTATGAACCTTTTAATAAGCGCCGCCCTCAAGTAAGCGCCGCCCTCGAATAAGCGCCGCACAGGAGAAACGAAAAATTAAATAAGCGCCGCGGCGCTTATTTGAGTAAATACGGTAGCTCAGAATTGTTTTGCGTGGCTTCTTGTCCCTGACTTGAGTTCGTTCTCCAGACTTGGGTCTTTTTCCCGAAGTTGATTACTAGGTGTAGAAGTTGTTAATTGCACTTTTTCATGACAAAAGGGGTAACAATCATCTGGTACCGTTAAGGTCGTTGTTGATCATCTTGTCACATTTCGAAAAAAAGATGACAATGAAAATTTGTCCATGAATCTAAAATCACTGGGTGAAGGTTGTTTTGTCCGCAAATACCGTGAAATCCGCCCTACCTACAGTTTCCTTCGAAGAGCAAGAACTTCCACTCTCTGACAATGTGCTAGTTTACCAGCAGAACATTTTTCACAGAACTGTTAGATAAATGTTATTTATAGTCCCTTTTCTAACTGTAACTGTCTTCCAATGAACATTGTAAGACATCTGCAGTGTAAAAGCGAAGTATTAAGTCATATTGCATTTTTATAGTTCTGATGTAGATCACATAAGGCAAAACAAACGATTAAAGCAACATGTGTCGATGCAGTTCGTTAGACTCTATGACACACTGCTTACATTATTTTCCCATGATAATACGTAGCAATTAGCAGTCGAACTCTATTGAAGCAGCCCAAGTTTAGTTTCTTGAACATTTTGAGACATCTAAAAGAGAGGTATTAGGCCATGTTGCATCAGTCATATTACGCAAAATCCGTGAAATCCACCCTAACACCACAGTTTTCTTGCTGGTCTTTGAACTTCCAGTTTTGAAGTGGCAGTTGACAGGCTGATATCTTTTTCTAAAATACGGCGGATTTTACGGATTTCACGGATGTTTAGAATAAGCATGATTTAATACTTCCTTTTTTGACTGCAAGGATCTTATATATCTTATAATATATTAATATATTCTCTTCTTAGATACTTACAGTTTAAAAGAGGAGTATTAAATGACATTTGAATGTACGATTTCCGTAAAATCCGTGAAATCCACCTTAAATATAGTTTTCTTGCTGACCTTTGAACTTCCAGTTTTGAGTGGCAGTTGACAGGCTGATATCTTTTTCTAAAATACGGCGGATTTAACGGATTTCACGGATATTTGGAATACACATAATTTAATACTTCCTTTTTTATCTGTAAGTATCTAATATATATTAAATATATATGATATATTAATATATTCTCTTCAAAGATCCTTACAGTTTAAAAAAGGAGTATTAATTGTTATTTGTATGTACAATTTCCGTAAAATCCGTAAAATCCACCCTAACTAGAGTTTTCTTGCTGGTCTTAGAACTTCCAGTTTGAAGTGGCAGTTGACAGGCTGATATCTTTTTTTGAAATACGGCGGATTTTACGGGTTTCAGGGATATTTAAAATATATGCATTATTTAATACTTCCTTTTTCAACTGCAAGTATCTTATATGTATTGTAATATATTAACATATTCTCTTCTTAGATATTTGCAGTTTAAAAGAGGAGTATTAAATGACATCTGTATGCACATTTGTATGTACAGTTTTCTCGCTGGCCTTTGAAGTTGCAGTTGACCTGCTCATTTGTTTCCTTAAATACGGCGGATTTTACGTATTTGGCAGTTTTCTGAGAGTTCCCTTTCAAAAAGTGAACTTTAAACTAAAAGAGGACTGTTTCGGACCTCTTTGTTCGTTCTCAGAGTTGCAAGGACATCTATGGAATTGGTGCTTTTAAAATCAGCAAGCAAACTCAACGAAAATCAAAAGCACTCCAAACCTAATGGTTGCCATCACCTCTGTCCAACTACACTGCTAGAAACAGATTAGAAACATTACGCCAAGATATTTTGCTCAAAAAATCACAGGGAACAGAAATTTTGGGAAACGATCTCTCTCTCTCTCTCTTCTACATTTCCCAAAATTTGATCCTGGCGCATTTTGCTGCCTTCGATTGAATGAGACTTCACCAAATTTTAAAGACCGTTTTCATTTCGCCGAAGCGCTTGACTTACGCTTTTTGGATTTTTTCTATAGTCTTTGACTCTTTTTTTCGCTGATTTTAAGTTTCGTTGGCTGTTCCTATATTCCAAAAGGAACGTTCCTCTAGTATGGACTGTTCCTCGTTTTTGTGTTCGTATTGACTATAAGAGGACCAGATGTTTTACAAGGTAGGAACAAAACGTTCACTTAAGTGTAAAAGAGGAATATTTCGTTCCGAGTTCCCAATTGTAAATGGAACATATTGTTCTCAAATTGATAAATTAGGACTGTTTTGTTCCGAGTTCCTATCTGTGCATGGAACACATTGTTCCGAAATTGACAAATAAGGACTGTTTTGTTCCGGGTTCCTATCTGTAAATGGAACACATTGTTCCCAAATTGGTCATTTAGGACTGTTTTGTTCCGAGTTCCTTTCTATTGATGGAACACATTGTTCCCAAATTGGTCATTTAGGACTGTTTTGTTCCGGGTTCCTATCTGTAAATGGAACACATTGTTCCCAAATTGGTCATTTAGGACTGTTTTGTTCCGAGTTCCTTTCTATTGATGGAACACATTGTTCCCAAATTGGTCATTTAGGACTGTTTTGTTCCGAGTTCCTATCTGTAAATGGAACACTTCGTTCCCAAATTGATAAATAAGAACTGTTTTGTTCCGAGTTCCTATCTATTGATGGAACACATTGTTCCGAAATTGATAAATAAGGACTGTTTTGTTCCGAGTTCCCAACTGTAAATGGAACATATTGTTCTCAAATTGATAAATTAGGACTGTTTTGTTCCGAGTTCCTATCTGTGCATGGAACACATTGTTCCCAAATTGATAAATAAGGACTGTTTTGTTCCGAGTTCCTATCTGTGCATGGAACACATTGTTCCCAAATTGATAAATAAGGACTGTTTTGTTCCGAGTTCCTATCTGTTGATGGAACACAGTGTTCCCAAATTGATAAATAAGGACTGTTTTGTTCCGAGTTCCTATCTGTGAATAGAACATATTGTTCCCAAATTGGTCGTTTGAGAACAGATTTTGGACCATTTTTCTACGCATTCCCATTTTGTTCCCAAATTAAGGTTGCCTTTGGGAATGAGGCAAACAAGAAGGCGCGCTCAGACCTGCTTGGGCGAGTTTGGTGGCATGTCACTGTCATGAATTTTGCACAATAGTAATGAGGGCGGGCAAGTAAGGGCATGCTTTGGCAAATGCAAACATATATGCAGTTCCTTTGCTCGTCATCCGCTCCTCGGTTATGGTTCAGATTTAAAGGAGATCGTGTTGACTAGATGCGCTTAAAAGGCAAAATGAGCAAGAAGTATAAAGTCGATTGGTCGGATATCGATGGAGCGTCGCCCAAACCAAAACGGCTTCACTTGGAAAAAGATGAAACCAACAGCTTGTATCACTGCCCAATACAAGAGTGCGACCATGATGGATTTCAAAGTCAAAGAGGGTGCAGAAAACATGTTTATAACAAGCACAGTTGGTTCTTTTATTTTGATGAAAAGCCCAATTCGAAAGAAATCACAGATTCGCGAAATGTTCCGATGGTGAAACCAATTCAAGATCGAACAACTGAAACCACAAAGCATGCCGTAAAGATACTTCCTTCGTTTTCATTATCGTGTGACATTGCCGAGTTGTTCACAAAATGGTTGACTGGAAGTGGTGGCGGTTACAAGAAGGATCGCGCAGCGCAACAAATAGTTACAAGATGCTTTAAGTTTCTAAGATTTTGCTGTGAAGACGAGGAAGAGTTGACTTTTGACGTGGTGGACTTTAGTTTATGTTCTCCAAATTTGTTGTTCAAGTTTATCGACTACTTACAAGACGAATGCAAGCTCGGCCATGGTGGGCGTTTAGGCTACATAGACGCTATTTCCGAAATGATCGACTTCAGAAAACTTCACGGTGCATCAGAGGCAGTCTTTCAAAAGTTCTCTGCAACAGAGTTGTACCTCAAAAGGGCGAGAAAGACAGTTGCAAAGATGATGCGATTGCAGTGGACACAAGATTTAGACATCGAAACACTGGAAGCAAGAGGCCACTGGGCAACAATGGAGGAGTTGCTGGAGGTCGTGAAATTCCATCTGCCGCGCTACGAAAATACCGTGAAGATCTGCAAATCGAGTCCAGCTCAAGTTAACCCCTCGGACTTGACATTTGCCACGAAATTCGTAGCCATGTATCTGTTCATCAAAGTGAAGGGGTCACGTCCTATGACTTATCAATATTTGACGGTGGACATGATTGATAGAGCTAAGGAAAAGGGTGGATTCATTGATCAGAAAACGTTCAAGACTGCTGGAAAGTATGGATTTGATTCTTTGATTCTTTCCGATGCAAACATGCAAGTGCTCAATGGCTACATCTCGTACGTTAGACCTTTGCTTAAACCCAAGTGTGATTTCGTTCTCGTCAACAGAAATGGAGGCCAGCATGCATGGTAAATTGGGCGAGATCATGAGCAAACTGGTGTTTGATGCAATTGGAAAGTACATCCATCCCACGCGTTATCGCCAAATTGTTGAAACGCAGAGCCTCAACCAGCTCACTAGCGAAGAGCAGAGGATTTTGTCGGAAGACCAAAAACACAGCTCTGCCGTTGCTAAAGTTCACTATCAAAAACAACGATCCCGAGAAGTTGCTTTGAAGGGTCACGAGTGCCTACAGAAACTACAAGGCGCCAAGGGGTCAGAAGTGGACGAGGACGTCAACGCAAGACTCGGCGATTCAACTTCCACCGCCGGGCCTTCTGTTGAACCAGTGGAAAATGTCAACACCTCCCCCAAAAAGGACGCCCTGCCTAAAAGAATCTTGCGCTCTCAGAGGAACATTCGTCATGTTTTGAAATTCACAGCAGAAGAGGACTATTTTCTAAAGGAAGGAATAACTAAGCACGGATTTGGACAGTGGACAGCGATATTGAGAGATCTAGATTTCAGGTTTCAGGAGGGTAGAACTGCCGATTCTCTTAAGAAAAGGGCTGCTTCGAAAATTCCGTTGAGCGAATAAAACAACAACAACAACAACAACACTGCAAATGTAGTCAACGACGCAATCTTCATTTTAATTCTCTCTCTCTTTGTTTTTGTTTTTTTTTTTCAGTGGCAATTTTCTATCACCATTCACAAACACACTGATGTATATAATGTAATAATTTTATCAAGCCGACCTAACCTAGCCGTACATGTTCCAGTTCCAACTGTGTGTGTAATTCTGACCCAAAAACAAACTCTAGGTAATGTTAAACAAACTCGAGCATTCATTTTACATTTTCTCTGTGTCTCAGTGTTTCTCTATTTCTGCTGCTGGCTAAATTAGCTCAGAATTGTTTTGCGTGGCTTCTTGTCCCTGACTTGAGTTCGTTCTCCAGACTTGGGTCTTTTTCGCGAAGTTGATTACTAGGTGCAGAAGTTGTTAATTGCACTTTTTCATGACAAAAGGGGTAACAATCATCTGGTACCGTTAAGGTCGTTGTTGATCATGTTGTCACATTTCGAAAAAAAGATTACAATGAAAATTTGTCCATGAATCTAAAATCACTGGGTGAAGGTTGTTTTGTCCGCAAATACCGTGAAATCCGCCCTACCTACAGTTTCCTTCGAAGAGCAAGAACTTCCACTCTCTGACAATGTGCTAGTTTACCAGCAGAACATTTTTCACAGAACTGTTAGATAAATGTTATTTATAGTCCCTTTTCTAACTGTAACTGTCTTCCAATGAACATTGTAAGACATCTTCAGTGTAAAAGCGAAGTATTAAGTCATATTGCATTTTCATAGTTCTGATGTATATCACATAAGGCAAAACAAACGATTAAAGCAACATGTGTCGATGTAGTTCGTTAGACTCTATGACACATTGCTTACATTATTTTCCCACGTAGCAATTAGCAGTCGAACTCTATTGAAGCAGCCCAAGTTTAGTTTCTTGTTTATTTCACATTCGTTACGGACTTTACTAAGCATCGCACATCAAGAAATAAAAGTCTTGATTACTAGGTGCAGAAGTTGTTAATTGCACTATTTCATGACAAAAGGGGTAACAATCATCTGGTACCGTCAGGATCATTGTTAATCATGTTGTCACATTTTGAAAAAAAGATGGCAATGAAAATTTGTCCAAGAATCTAAAATCACTGGGTGAAGGTTGTTTTGTCCGCAAATACCGTGAAATCCGCCCTACCTACAGTTTTCTTCGAAGAGCAAGAACTTCCACTCTCTGACAATGTACTAGTTTACAGCAGAATTTTTTTCATGGAACTGTTAGATAAATTTTGCTAACTGTAACTGCCTTCCAATGAACATTTTGAGACATCTAAAAGAGAGGTATTAGGCCATGTTGCATCAGTCATATTACGCAAAATCCGTGAAATCCACCCTAACACCACAGTTTTCTTGCTGGTCTTTGAACTTCCAGTTTGAAGTGGCAGTTGACAGGCTGATATCTTTTTCTAAAATACGGCGGATTTTACGGATTTCACGGATGTTTAGAATAAGCATGATTTTTAAATACTTCCTTTTTTAACTGCAAGTATCTTATATATCTTATAATATATTAATATATTCTCTTCTTAGATGCTTACAGTTTAAAAGAGGAGTATTAAATGACATTTGAATGTACGATTTCCGTAAAATCCGTGAAATCCACCCTAAATATAGTTTTCTTGCTGGCTTTTGAACTTCCAGTTTTGAGTGGCAGTTGACAGGCTGATATCTTTTTCTAAAATACGGCGGATTTTACGGATTTCACGGATATACATAATTTAATACTTCCTTTTTTATCTGTAAGTATCTAATATATATTAAATATATATGATATATTAATATATTCTCTTCAAAGATCCTTACAGTTTAAAAAAGGAGTATTAATTGTTATTTGTATGTACAATTTCCGTAAAATCCGTAAAATCCACCCTAACTAGAGTTTTCTTGCTGGTCTTAGAACTTCCAGTTTGAAGTGGCAGTTGACAGGCTGATATCTTTTTTTAAAATACGGCGGATTTTACGGGTTTCAGGGATATTTAGAATATATGCATTATTTAATACTTCCTTTTTCAACTGCAAGTATCTTATATGTTTTGTAATATATTAACATATTCTCTTCTTAGATATTTGCAGTTTAAAAGAGGAGTATCAAATGACATTTGTATGCACATTTGTATGTACAGTTTTCTTGCTGGCCTTTGAAGTTGCAGTTGACCTGCTCATTTGTTTCCTTAAATACGGCGGATTTTACGTATTTGGCAGTTTTCTGAGAGTTCCCTTTCAAAAAGTGAACTTTAAACTAAGAGAGGACTGTTTCGGACCTCTTTGTTCGTTCTCAGAGTTGCAACGACATCTATGGAATTGGTGCTTTTAAAATCAGCAAGCAAACTCAACCAAAATCAAAAGCACTCCAAACCTAATGGTTGCCATCACCTCTGTCCAACTACACTGCTAGAAACATATTAGAAACATTACGCCAAGATATTTTGCTCAAAAAATCACAGGGAACAAAAATTTTGGGAAACGATCTTCTACATTTCCCTAAATTTGATTTTGGCGCGTTTTGCTGCCTTCGATTGAATGAGACTTCACCAAATTTTAAAGATTGTTTTCATTTCGCCGAAGCGCTTGAATTACGCTTTTTGGAGTTTTTCCATAGTCTTTGACTCTTTTTTTCGCTGATTTTAAGTTTCGTTGGCTGTTCCTGTATTCCAAAAGGAACGTTCCTCTAGTATGGACTGTTCCTCGTTTTTGTGTTCCTATTGACTATAAGAGGACCAGATGTTTTACAAGGTAGGAACAAAACGTTCACTCTAGTGTAAAAGAGGAATATTTCGTTCCGAGTTCCCAATTGTAAATGGAACATATTGTTCTCAAATTGACAAATAAGGACTGTTTTGTTCCGAGTTCCTATCTGTAAATGGAACACATTGTTCCCCAATTGGTCATTTAAGACTGTTTTGTTCCGAGTTCCTATCTGTAAATTGAACACATTGTTCCCAAATTGGTCATTTAGGACTGTTTTGTTCCGAGTTCCTTTCTATTGATGGAACACATTGTTCCCAAATTGGTCATTTAGGACTGTTTTGTTCCGAGTTCCTATCTATTGATGGAACACATTGTTCCGAAATTGATAAATAAGGACTGTTTTGTTCCGAGTTCCCAACTGTAAATGGAAGATATTGTTCCCAAATTGATAAATAAGGACTGTTTTGTTCCGAGTTCCTATCTGTTGATGGAACACATTGTTCCCAAATTGGTCATTTAGGACTGTTTTGTTCCGAGTTCCTATCTATTGATGGAACACATTGTTCCGAAATTGATAAATAAGGACTGTTTTGTTCCGAGTTCCCAACTGTAAATGGAAGATATTGTTCCCAAATTGATAAATAAGGACTGTTTTGTTCCGAGTTCCTATCTGTTGATGGAACACATTGTTCCCAAATTGGTCATTTAGGACTGTTTTGTTCCGAGTTCCTCTCTGTGAATAGAACAAATTGTTCCCAAATTGGTCGTTTGAGAACAGATTTTGGACCATTTTTCTACGCATTCCCATTTTGTTCCCAAATTAAGGTGGCCTTTGGGAATGAGGCAAACAAGAAGGCGCGCTCAGACCTGCTTGGGCGAGTTTGGTGGCATGTCACTGTCATGAATTTTGCACAATAGTAATGAGGGCGGGCAAGTTAGGGCATGCTTTGGCAAATACAAACATATATGCAGTTCCTTTGCTCGTCATGGGCTCCTCGGTTATGGTTCAGATTTAAAGAAGATCGTGTTGACTAGATGTGCTTAAAAGGCAAAATGAGCAAGAAGTATAAAGCCGATTGGTCGGATATCGATGGAGCGTCGCCCAAACCTAAACGGCTTCACTTGGAAAAAGATGAAACTGACAGCTTGTATCACTGCCCAATACAAGAGTGCGACCATGATGGATTTCAAAGTCAAAGAGGGTGCAGAAAACATGTTTATAACAAGCACAGTTGGTTCTTTTATTTTGATGAAAAGCCCAATTCGAAAGAAATCACAGATTCGCGAAATGTTCCGATGGTGAAACCAATTCAAGATCAAAGTACTGAAACCACAAAGCATGCCGTAAAGTTACTTCCTTCGTTTTCATTATCGTGTGACATTGCCGAGTTGTTCACGAAATGGTTGACTGGAAGTGGTGGCGGTTACAAGAAGGATCGCGCAGCGCAACAAATAGTTACAAGATGCTTTAAGTTTCTAAGATTTTGCTGTGAAGACGAGGAAGAGTTGACTTTTGACGTGGTGGACTTTAGTTTATGTTCTCCAAATTTGTTGTTCAAGTTTATCGACTTCTTACAAGACGAATGCAAGCTCGGCCATGGTGGGCGTTTAGGCTACATAGACGCTATTTCTGAAATGATCGACTTCAGAAAACTTCATGGCGCATCAGAGGCAGTCTTTCAAAAGTTCTCTGCAACAGAGTTGTACCTCAAAAGAGCGCGAAAGACAGTTGCAAAGATGATGCGATTGCAGTGGACACACGATTTAGACATTGAAACACTGGAAGCAAGAGGCCACTGGGCAACAATGGAGGAGTTGCTGGAGGTCGTGAAATTCCATCTGCCGCGCTACGAAAATACCGTGAAGATTTGCAAATCGAGTCCAGCTCAAGTCAACCCCTCGGACTTGACATTTGCCACGAAATTCGTGGCCATGTATCTGTTCATCAAAGTGAAGGGGTCACGTCCTATGACTTATCAATATTTGACGGTGGACATGATTGACACAGCTAAGGAAAAGGGTGGATTCATTGATCAGAAAACGTTCAAGACTGCTGGAAAGTATGGATTTGATTCTTTGATTCTTTCCGACGCAAACATGCAAGTGCTCAATGGCTACATCTCGTACGTTAGACCTTTGCTTAAACCCAAGTGTGATTTCGTTCTCGTCAACAGAAATGGAGGCCAGCATGGTAAATTGGGCGAGATCATGAGCAAACTGGTGTTTGATGCAATTGGAAAGTACATCCATCCCACACGTTATCGCCAAATTGTTGAAACGCAGAGCCTCAACCAGCTCACTAGCGAAGAGCAGAGGATTTTGTCGGAAGACCAAAAACACAGCTCTGCCGTTGCTAAAGTTCACTATCAAAAACAACGATCCCGAGAAGTTGCTTTGAAGGGTCACGAGTGCATGCAGAAACTACAAGGCGCCAAGGGGTCAGAAGTGGACGAGGACGTCAACGCAAGACTCGGCGATTCAACTTCCACCGCCGGGCCTTCTGTTGAACCAGTGGAAAATGTCAACACCTCCCCCAAAAAGGACGCCCTGCCTAAAAAAATCTTGCGCTCTCAGAGGAACATTCGTCATGTTTTGAAATTCACAGCAGAAGAGGACTATTTTCTAAAGGAAGGAATAACTAAGCACGGATTTGGACAGTGGACAGCGATATTGAGAGATCTAGATTTCAGGTTTCAGGAGGGTAGAACTGCCGATTCTCTTAAGAAAAGGGCTGCCTCGAAAATGCCGTTGAGGGAATAAAACAACAACAACAACAACAACACTGCAAATGCAGTCAACGACGCAATCTTCATTTTAATTCTCTCTCTCTCTTTTTTTTTCCAGTGGCCATTTTCTATCACCATTCACAAACACACTGATGTATATAATGTAATAATTTTATCAAGCCGACCTAACCTAGCCGTACATGTTCCAGTTCCAACTGTGTGTGTAATTACCCAAAAACAAACTCTAGGTAATGTTGAACAAACTCGAGCATTCATTTTACATTTTCTCTGTGTCTCAGTGTTTCTCTATTTCTGCTGCTGGCTAAAATACCGTATTTACTCGAATAAGCGCCGCCCCCGAATAAGCGCCTCCCTCGATTAAGCGCCGCACATGGAGCGGAATGGTTAATAAGCGCCGCCCTCGAATAAGCGCCGCAGCTCCGGTGCGGCGCATATTTGAGTATTTCCATAAGATGATAAAAATACACTGTGATCGCTGCAATGTGGTTCAAGCCAGCAATGGGAATTTATTTTCATCAATAGTGATGTTTTTCAGTTCGAAGTGAGTATATCTTAATGCTCTCTCATTCAGTTCTCTCTTCAAAATGTTCGCGTTCTTCAGTTCTTGCGTGAAGGCTGTAAACTTCACCTGTACGACAAGCCCAACCTCCCTCTTTCTCTTCCCTGTAACTGTTGCAGTAAGGAGATTGTCAGCGTTTGCTTGTACAATCAAAATGTTTTGGCTTTGTGGTATGAACCTTTTAATAAGCGCCGCCCTCAAGTAAGCGCCGCCCTCGAATAAGCGCCGCACAGGAGAAACGAAAAATTAAATAAGCGCCGCGGCGCTTATTTGAGTAAATACGGTAGCTCAGAATTGTTTTGCGTGGCTTCTTGTCCCTGACTTGAGTTCGTTCTCCAGACTTGGGTCTTTTTCCCGAAGTTGATTACTAGGTGTAGAAGTTGTTAATTGCACTTTTTCATGACAAAAGGGGTAACAATCATCTGGTACCGTTAAGGTCGTTGTTGATCATCTTGTCACATTTCGAAAAAAAGATGACAATGAAAATTTGTCCATGAATCTAAAATCACTGGGTGAAGGTTGTTTTGTCCGCAAATACCGTGAAATCCGCCCTACCTACAGTTTCCTTCGAAGAGCAAGAACTTCCACTCTCTGACAATGTGCTAGTTTACCAGCAGAACATTTTTCACAGAACTGTTAGATAAATGTTATTTATAGTCCCTTTTCTAACTGTAACTGTCTTCCAATGAACATTGTAAGACATCTGCAGTGTAAAAGCGAAGTATTAAGTCATATTGCATTTTTATAGTTCTGATGTAGATCACATAAGGCAAAACAAACGATTAAAGCAACATGTGTCGATGCAGTTCGTTAGACTCTATGACACACTGCTTACATTATTTTCCCATGATAATACGTAGCAATTAGCAGTCGAACTCTATTGAAGCAGCCCAAGTTTAGTTTCTTGAACATTTTGAGACATCTAAAAGAGAGGTATTAGGCCATGTTGCATCAGTCATATTACGCAAAATCCGTGAAATCCACCCTAACACCACAGTTTTCTTGCTGGTCTTTGAACTTCCAGTTTTGAAGTGGCAGTTGACAGGCTGATATCTTTTTCTAAAATACGGCGGATTTTACGGATTTCACGGATGTTTAGAATAAGCATGATTTAATACTTCCTTTTTTGACTGCAAGGATCTTATATATCTTATAATATATTAATATATTCTCTTCTTAGATACTTACAGTTTAAAAGAGGAGTATTAAATGACATTTGAATGTACGATTTCCGTAAAATCCGTGAAATCCACCTTAAATATAGTTTTCTTGCTGACCTTTGAACTTCCAGTTTTGAGTGGCAGTTGACAGGCTGATATCTTTTTCTAAAATACGGCGGATTTAACGGATTTCACGGATATTTGGAATACACATAATTTAATACTTCCTTTTTTATCTGTAAGTATCTAATATATATTAAATATATATGATATATTAATATATTCTCTTCAAAGATCCTTACAGTTTAAAAAAGGAGTATTAATTGTTATTTGTATGTACAATTTCCGTAAAATCCGTAAAATCCACCCTAACTAGAGTTTTCTTGCTGGTCTTAGAACTTCCAGTTTGAAGTGGCAGTTGACAGGCTGATATCTTTTTTTGAAATACGGCGGATTTTACGGGTTTCAGGGATATTTAAAATATATGCATTATTTAATACTTCCTTTTTCAACTGCAAGTATCTTATATGTATTGTAATATATTAACATATTCTCTTCTTAGATATTTGCAGTTTAAAAGAGGAGTATTAAATGACATCTGTATGCACATTTGTATGTACAGTTTTCTCGCTGGCCTTTGAAGTTGCAGTTGACCTGCTCATTTGTTTCCTTAAATACGGCGGATTTTACGTATTTGGCAGTTTTCTGAGAGTTCCCTTTCAAAAAGTGAACTTTAAACTAAAAGAGGACTGTTTCGGACCTCTTTGTTCGTTCTCAGAGTTGCAAGGACATCTATGGAATTGGTGCTTTTAAAATCAGCAAGCAAACTCAACGAAAATCAAAAGCACTCCAAACCTAATGGTTGCCATCACCTCTGTCCAACTACACTGCTAGAAACAGATTAGAAACATTACGCCAAGATATTTTGCTCAAAAAATCACAGGGAACAGAAATTTTGGGAAACGATCTCTCTCTCTCTCTCTTCTACATTTCCCAAAATTTGATCCTGGCGCATTTTGCTGCCTTCGATTGAATGAGACTTCACCAAATTTTAAAGACCGTTTTCATTTCGCCGAAGCGCTTGACTTACGCTTTTTGGATTTTTTCTATAGTCTTTGACTCTTTTTTTCGCTGATTTTAAGTTTCGTTGGCTGTTCCTATATTCCAAAAGGAACGTTCCTCTAGTATGGACTGTTCCTCGTTTTTGTGTTCGTATTGACTATAAGAGGACCAGATGTTTTACAAGGTAGGAACAAAACGTTCACTTAAGTGTAAAAGAGGAATATTTCGTTCCGAGTTCCCAATTGTAAATGGAACATATTGTTCTCAAATTGATAAATTAGGACTGTTTTGTTCCGAGTTCCTATCTGTGCATGGAACACATTGTTCCGAAATTGACAAATAAGGACTGTTTTGTTCCGGGTTCCTATCTGTAAATGGAACACATTGTTCCCAAATTGGTCATTTAGGACTGTTTTGTTCCGAGTTCCTTTCTATTGATGGAACACATTGTTCCCAAATTGGTCATTTAGGACTGTTTTGTTCCGAGTTCCTATCTGTAAATGGAACACTTCGTTCCCAAATTGATAAATAAGAACTGTTTTGTTCCGAGTTCCTATCTATTGATGGAACACATTGTTCCGAAATTGATAAATAAGGACTGTTTTGTTCCGAGTTCCCAACTGTAAATGGAACATATTGTTCTCAAATTGATAAATTAGGACTGTTTTGTTCCGAGTTCCTATCTGTGCATGGAACACATTGTTCCCAAATTGATAAATAAGGACTGTTTTGTTCCGAGTTCCTATCTGTGCATGGAACACATTGTTCCCAAATTGATAAATAAGGACTGTTTTGTTCCGAGTTCCTATCTGTTGATGGAACACAGTGTTCCCAAATTGATAAATAAGGACTGTTTTGTTCCGAGTTCCTATCTGTGAATAGAACATATTGTTCCCAAATTGGTCGTTTGAGAACAGATTTTGGACCATTTTTCTACGCATTCCCATTTTGTTCCCAAATTAAGGTTGCCTTTGGGAATGAGGCAAACAAGAAGGCGCGCTCAGACCTGCTTGGGCGAGTTTGGTGGCATGTCACTGTCATGAATTTTGCACAATAGTAATGAGGGCGGGCAAGTAAGGGCATGCTTTGGCAAATGCAAACATATATGCAGTTCCTTTGCTCGTCATCCGCTCCTCGGTTATGGTTCAGATTTAAAGGAGATCGTGTTGACTAGATGCGCTTAAAAGGCAAAATGAGCAAGAAGTATAAAGTCGATTGGTCGGATATCGATGGAGCGTCGCCCAAACCAAAACGGCTTCACTTGGAAAAAGATGAAACCAACAGCTTGTATCACTGCCCAATACAAGAGTGCGACCATGATGGATTTCAAAGTCAAAGAGGGTGCAGAAAACATGTTTATAACAAGCACAGTTGGTTCTTTTATTTTGATGAAAAGCCCAATTCGAAAGAAATCACAGATTCGCGAAATGTTCCGATGGTGAAACCAATTCAAGATCGAACAACTGAAACCACAAAGCATGCCGTAAAGATACTTCCTTCGTTTTCATTATCGTGTGACATTGCCGAGTTGTTCACAAAATGGTTGACTGGAAGTGGTGGCGGTTACAAGAAGGATCGCGCAGCGCAACAAATAGTTACAAGATGCTTTAAGTTTCTAAGATTTTGCTGTGAAGACGAGGAAGAGTTGACTTTTGACGTGGTGGACTTTAGTTTATGTTCTCCAAATTTGTTGTTCAAGTTTATCGACTACTTACAAGACGAATGCAAGCTCGGCCATGGTGGGCGTTTAGGCTACATAGACGCTATTTCCGAAATGATCGACTTCAGAAAACTTCACGGTGCATCAGAGGCAGTCTTTCAAAAGTTCTCTGCAACAGAGTTGTACCTCAAAAGGGCGAGAAAGACAGTTGCAAAGATGATGCGATTGCAGTGGACACAAGATTTAGACATCGAAACACTGGAAGCAAGAGGCCACTGGGCAACAATGGAGGAGTTGCTGGAGGTCGTGAAATTCCATCTGCCGCGCTACGAAAATACCGTGAAGATCTGCAAATCGAGTCCAGCTCAAGTTAACCCCTCGGACTTGACATTTGCCACGAAATTCGTAGCCATGTATCTGTTCATCAAAGTGAAGGGGTCACGTCCTATGACTTATCAATATTTGACGGTGGACATGATTGATAGAGCTAAGGAAAAGGGTGGATTCATTGATCAGAAAACGTTCAAGACTGCTGGAAAGTATGGATTTGATTCTTTGATTCTTTCCGATGCAAACATGCAAGTGCTCAATGGCTACATCTCGTACGTTAGACCTTTGCTTAAACCCAAGTGTGATTTCGTTCTCGTCAACAGAAATGGAGGCCAGCATGCATGGTAAATTGGGCGAGATCATGAGCAAACTGGTGTTTGATGCAATTGGAAAGTACATCCATCCCACGCGTTATCGCCAAATTGTTGAAACGCAGAGCCTCAACCAGCTCACTAGCGAAGAGCAGAGGATTTTGTCGGAAGACCAAAAACACAGCTCTGCCGTTGCTAAAGTTCACTATCAAAAACAACGATCCCGAGAAGTTGCTTTGAAGGGTCACGAGTGCCTACAGAAACTACAAGGCGCCAAGGGGTCAGAAGTGGACGAGGACGTCAACGCAAGACTCGGCGATTCAACTTCCACCGCCGGGCCTTCTGTTGAACCAGTGGAAAATGTCAACACCTCCCCCAAAAAGGACGCCCTGCCTAAAAGAATCTTGCGCTCTCAGAGGAACATTCGTCATGTTTTGAAATTCACAGCAGAAGAGGACTATTTTCTAAAGGAAGGAATAACTAAGCACGGATTTGGACAGTGGACAGCGATATTGAGAGATCTAGATTTCAGGTTTCAGGAGGGTAGAACTGCCGATTCTCTTAAGAAAAGGGCTGCTTCGAAAATTCCGTTGAGCGAATAAAACAACAACAACAACAACAACACTGCAAATGTAGTCAACGACGCAATCTTCATTTTAATTCTCTCTCTCTTTGTTTTTGTTTTTTTTTTTCAGTGGCAATTTTCTATCACCATTCACAAACACACTGATGTATATAATGTAATAATTTTATCAAGCCGACCTAACCTAGCCGTACATGTTCCAGTTCCAACTGTGTGTGTAATTCTGACCCAAAAACAAACTCTAGGTAATGTTAAACAAACTCGAGCATTCATTTTACATTTTCTCTGTGTCTCAGTGTTTCTCTATTTCTGCTGCTGGCTAAATTAGCTCAGAATTGTTTTGCGTGGCTTCTTGTCCCTGACTTGAGTTCGTTCTCCAGACTTGGGTCTTTTTCGCGAAGTTGATTACTAGGTGCAGAAGTTGTTAATTGCACTTTTTCATGACAAAAGGGGTAACAATCATCTGGTACCGTTAAGGTCGTTGTTGATCATGTTGTCACATTTCGAAAAAAAGATTACAATGAAAATTTGTCCATGAATCTAAAATCACTGGGTGAAGGTTGTTTTGTCCGCAAATACCGTGAAATCCGCCCTACCTACAGTTTCCTTCGAAGAGCAAGAACTTCCACTCTCTGACAATGTGCTAGTTTACCAGCAGAACATTTTTCACAGAACTGTTAGATAAATGTTATTTATAGTCCCTTTTCTAACTGTAACTGTCTTCCAATGAACATTGTAAGACATCTTCAGTGTAAAAGCGAAGTATTAAGTCATATTGCATTTTCATAGTTCTGATGTATATCACATAAGGCAAAACAAACGATTAAAGCAACATGTGTCGATGTAGTTCGTTAGACTCTATGACACATTGCTTACATTATTTTCCCACGTAGCAATTAGCAGTCGAACTCTATTGAAGCAGCCCAAGTTTAGTTTCTTGTTTATTTCACATTCGTTACGGACTTTACTAAGCATCGCACATCAAGAAATAAAAGTCTTGATTACTAGGTGCAGAAGTTGTTAATTGCACTATTTCATGACAAAAGGGGTAACAATCATCTGGTACCGTCAGGATCATTGTTAATCATGTTGTCACATTTTGAAAAAAAGATGGCAATGAAAATTTGTCCAAGAATCTAAAATCACTGGGTGAAGGTTGTTTTGTCCGCAAATACCGTGAAATCCGCCCTACCTACAGTTTTCTTCGAAGAGCAAGAACTTCCACTCTCTGACAATGTACTAGTTTACAGCAGAATTTTTTTCATGGAACTGTTAGATAAATTTTGCTAACTGTAACTGCCTTCCAATGAACATTTTGAGACATCTAAAAGAGAGGTATTAGGCCATGTTGCATCAGTCATATTACGCAAAATCCGTGAAATCCACCCTAACACCACAGTTTTCTTGCTGGTCTTTGAACTTCCAGTTTGAAGTGGCAGTTGACAGGCTGATATCTTTTTCTAAAATACGGCGGATTTTACGGATTTCACGGATGTTTAGAATAAGCATGATTTTTAAATACTTCCTTTTTTAACTGCAAGTATCTTATATATCTTATAATATATTAATATATTCTCTTCTTAGATGCTTACAGTTTAAAAGAGGAGTATTAAATGACATTTGAATGTACGATTTCCGTAAAATCCGTGAAATCCACCCTAAATATAGTTTTCTTGCTGGCTTTTGAACTTCCAGTTTTGAGTGGCAGTTGACAGGCTGATATCTTTTTCTAAAATACGGCGGATTTTACGGATTTCACGGATATACATAATTTAATACTTCCTTTTTTATCTGTAAGTATCTAATATATATTAAATATATATGATATATTAATATATTCTCTTCAAAGATCCTTACAGTTTAAAAAAGGAGTATTAATTGTTATTTGTATGTACAATTTCCGTAAAATCCGTAAAATCCACCCTAACTAGAGTTTTCTTGCTGGTCTTAGAACTTCCAGTTTGAAGTGGCAGTTGACAGGCTGATATCTTTTTTTAAAATACGGCGGATTTTACGGGTTTCAGGGATATTTAGAATATATGCATTATTTAATACTTCCTTTTTCAACTGCAAGTATCTTATATGTTTTGTAATATATTAACATATTCTCTTCTTAGATATTTGCAGTTTAAAAGAGGAGTATCAAATGACATTTGTATGCACATTTGTATGTACAGTTTTCTTGCTGGCCTTTGAAGTTGCAGTTGACCTGCTCATTTGTTTCCTTAAATACGGCGGATTTTACGTATTTGGCAGTTTTCTGAGAGTTCCCTTTCAAAAAGTGAACTTTAAACTAAGAGAGGACTGTTTCGGACCTCTTTGTTCGTTCTCAGAGTTGCAACGACATCTATGGAATTGGTGCTTTTAAAATCAGCAAGCAAACTCAACCAAAATCAAAAGCACTCCAAACCTAATGGTTGCCATCACCTCTGTCCAACTACACTGCTAGAAACATATTAGAAACATTACGCCAAGATATTTTGCTCAAAAAATCACAGGGAACAAAAATTTTGGGAAACGATCTCTCTCTCTCTCTCTCTCTCTCTCTCTCTCTCTCTCTCTCTCTCTCTCTCTCTCTCTCTCTCTCTCTCTCTCTCTCTCTCTCTCTCTCTCTCTCTCTCTCTCTCTCTCTCTCTCTCTCTCTCTCTCTCTCTCTCTCTCTCTCTCTCTCTCTCTCTCTCTCTCTCTCTCTCTCTTTTTTTTTGTTCTCGGGAGGCACGAGTTAAGTTTTTGGTCGCGTTATCAAATTCTTTTAATTTTTTTGGGAGTCGCGATTGTCCGGAACCCCTTTTTAGACACGGTATGCCTCTTAGGGCATCCCACGTAATTGTTACTCGGCACCTCACGGCCGGACTACAAAAGACGCGACCAACAACGTAACTCATGACACGAAGTCTTATGCGTTAATCGATAGATACAGAGATATAGTGAAGCAATAAGTAACCACCAGATAAAATTGCATTATTTGCAGTACGAGTAAAATACGGGGGGAAACATTTGTTAAGTAGAATACCTAGCCTGCGAATACAGCCGCCTCTCATTCGCTCCTGCTACTACGTGCGAAACGCGAGGAGAGAGAGAGTCTCCGGCTCTTCGCGTTTCGCAGGAGCGAATGAGAGGCGGCTGTATTCGTAGGCTAGGTATAGGGCGACAAGAAAAATCGGCGGGCCGGGCGAGCGGAGCGCGGTATGGGGCGAGGAAGATTTTTGTCGATTTTTGTCTTCGCCCTAGACCCCACTTGGGAGCCTGTTCACAGGCTAAAAATG